>NC_056746.1:426981261-427281261 GCF_019279795.1 Protopterus annectens
TGGTAATTGAGTCATTCTCAAGTAAGAGATGGAGCAACAGTAAGCCCCTGTGGTATACCAGTAGTAATTGTTTTGCTTTCAGAAGTGGTAGCTTTGACTTTACCTCCATGAGTTATGTCAGACAATCAGTTAGCTATTCATTTAACATACGGATTTGTAGTAAGATTTACAAGTTTATTTTATGTGGCATTTGTTTACTGGAAAAGTCTGACTGGGCGTTAAAGTAAAGTTTCTTGTACTCATAACAGTAGACGTTCAAATTCCTTATGGCTGCAGAAACCACACACCCTCCATCCCCCTAGTGAATGTATAAGGATATTTCTTGTTTGCTGAGTTCAGGTCAAATATGCTGCAACTTAACTTTTCTATTTTCAACTCTGAGCACTGATTTTTCCCTCCTCGGGGTTGTCGAGTTTGCAGCTGGAGTGGAAGTGTTGGAAGGATCAAGAGCTTTTGGAAGCTAGACCGTGGTTATGTTTTGAGGAAGACGCAACCCATTTAGCCTAAAGGGTACTGCAGAAGAAGGAATGATAAACATTCGTTTTTCAGCAGAGACCCAGGGATAGAGGCTCCACAGTTGAATCAATTTTACACCCAGATAACACACACATGAAAACTTTTACAGTAGTCTTGCAGGGTGTGTACACCTATCGGTATGAGTTTGAGAGCAATTATGACTTGGTGTCCTTTAAGAAGATTGATTGCCCTAAAGCCATGCTGATACTTCCTGTGTATGTATGTGTGTGTGTGTGTGTGTGTGTCTATATATATATATATATATATACATACATATATATATATATACATATATATACATATATATATATATATATATATATATATATATATATATATAGATATATACGTATATACACGTACAGTGAATATAAAAAGTTTACACAACTCTGTTAAAATGCCAGGTTTTTGTGATATAAAAAATGAGACCACAATAAATCATTTCAAAACTTTTCCCGTCATTAATATGACCTATAACTTGTACAATTCAATTGAAAAACTAGCAAATCTGTTAGGGAAAAAATACATAAAAAACGTACAATACGCTGGTTGCATAATTGTGCACACCCTTAAACTAATACTTTGTTGAAGCCCCTTTTGATTTAATTACAGCAGTCTTCTTGGGTACACACCTGCCACCAGTTAGAGAGAGTGATTATTCTTAAAGTTCAGCTGTCCTATTAGGATTTTCCTGACATTTACTCAGTTGCCTGCAACAGCAAAAGCCATGGTTCGCAGAGAGCTTACAAAGCATGAAGGAATCTTATTGTTGAAAGGTATCGGTCAGGAGAAGAGTACAAAAAATGTCTACAGCATTGGATATGCCATGGAATACAGTGAAGACAGTCATCCAAAAAGTGGAGAAAATATGGGACAACAGTGACGCTGCAAAGAATTGGATGTCCTTTAAAACTTGATGAAAAGACAAGATGAAAACTGGTCTGGGAGGCTGCCAAGAGACCTACAGCAACAGTAAAAGAGTTGCAAGAATTTCTGGCAAGTACTCGTGCATTAAATTTGACAACCATCTCCTGTATTCTCCATATGTCTGGTCTATGGGGTAGGGTTGCAAGACAGAAGGCTTTTCTTACACAGAAAAACATCCAAGCCCTGCTGATATATGCAAAGCAATACATAGTCTCCCAAAAGCATGTGGGAAAATGTGTTATTATCTTATGAGACGAAGGTTGAACTTTCTGGCCACAATTCCAAAATGTATTTTTGATACAAAAGCAACACTTCGCATCACCAAAAGAACACCATCCCCACGGTGAAGCATGATGGTGGCAGTATCATGCTTTGGGTTGCATTTCTTCAGCAGGATCTGGCGCTTTAGTCAAGGTGGAGGGAATTATAAACAGTTGAAATACCAGTCACTTTTGACCCAAAACCTTCTGGTGTCTGCTAGAGAGATGAGGAATTTCACCTTTCAACATAATGACCCCAAACTTGCATCCAAATCAACAAAGAATGGCTTCACTAGAAGAAAATTAAAGTTTTGGAATGGCCTAGCCAGACCCCAGACCTAAAACCAATAGAAAATCTGTGGGGTGACCTGAAGAGGGCTGTGCACAAGAGATGCCCTCACAATCTTACAGATTTGAAACACTTTTGCAAGGAAGAGTGGGCAAATATTGCCTTGTCAAGATGTGCCATGCTGATAGACTCCTACCCAAGAAGACTGAATGCTGTAATTAAATCAAAAGGTGCTTCAACAAAGTATTAGTTTAAGGGTGTGCATACACAAAGTATTAGGTTAAGGGTGTGCACACTTATGCAACCAGCGTATTGTACGTTTTTTATTTTTTTTTTAATATTTAGTTCCCCTAACAGATGTGTTTTTGAATTGAATTGTACAGATTATATATCACATTAAAGGTGGGAAAAGTTTTTAAATTTATTGTGGTCTAATTTTTTTATATCACAAAAACCTGGCATTTTAACAGGGGTTTGTAAACATTTTATATCCTGTGTGTGTGTGTGTGTGTGTGTGTGTGTGTGTGTGTGTGTGTGTGTATATATATTTACACATACACACGATATTTCTGTCTGTAATATAAAATACTTTGTATGGTTCTATTCCACAGCTCAAAATTCGAGATGAGCGTATCTTGTAAGCTCGGTGGGATGGAACAAAACACCTGTTTTGCAGGGGGCTACCTCCCCCCGCTACGTATATATTCCAACTCCAAAATTTCACCACAGTAGGGAAAGGATCATATGTCAATCTGCACTGTGCCATGATCCTGCACAGTTTGGGCTTTGTCAAAAAGAAGCACTGTTCATTTTCTTTCTGTTTTAAGCTTAAAATCTTTGATCATTTACACTCAGTCTTATACGTTTCGAGCATCAAGTATTTTGTGATTTTTTTCAGTGTGTGTTTTGTGTGATGTTTATGGGTGAGTTCTGTTAACTTTGTCAAATGGTACTTTAACATCTGTCTAATCACCACAGTTTGAGCACCTAAACAGGCAAGCATGCAAGTTCAACTGTCGCTGGGTAGGGCAATATACCCCTTTCCCCTTGAATGGTGAGATGTCTGAGTTAGAAAATATAATTATCAGGAGGAGTGTAAGAGGGTTCGTCACCCCCCCCAAGTTTTGCATGAGCTGAGAGTAATTCTTGGCGCATGTAGTAGTGTGTATCGACGTGCATAATGTCAATCAGTTTAGTTTCGTATTATGTATGTCAATGTAATTGGTATTCAGTCAATTTAAGTAGATATCTATATATATATATATATATATATATATATATAGAGAGAGAGAGAGAGGTGTGTGTGTGTGTGTGTGTGTGTGTGTGTGTGTGTATATATATATATATATATATATATATGTATATACACACACACACACACACACACACACGTATGTTTGTATAGATATATGTATGTATAGATTCAGTTGAATTATGTATGATTGGATGTACTTGATGTGGAATTTAAAATACCAGTATTAAGAAATTTGAAAGTACACAATGTCAAACGATTTTAAATATCGAGCTTGCAAAGATCTAGAAAAGAAAACTGTGTACTTTCCCAGTCTTCACACTAACCCCCCTACCCCCATAACACTAGCCACAAATTTGTCTAGATAGGGGCAGTGTTACAAGAAGGATTTTTTTCTTAGGTAAGGTGTTGGGTTGGGGTTGGGGGGAAAGGGCTGGGTTAAGGTTCGTACTCATTACTAAGGTGGACCGTGGGGTTGATTATCTGTCCATGACAAAACTCTGAAAATCCATGTTAGGTTCCAAAGTCGAAGGGTTATGCTCCACCCAGCCTATCCTGGGGGGTTTCTGGTTGGTTGTTAGTCTGTATATTTCCATACATTGCATATCACCTCTAGGTGTAGGGTTGGTTTTGCCATGTCTTTTCTGGGCAGTCTGTGATGTTCATCGTGGTACCCTGCTGCAGTCATCACACTTGGGTTATCCTGCCGTCAGGCGGTCCCGCAGTCTGCCCATATTCCAAAGTCTTGGTCCGGCGTCAGTTGCTTTCGCTTCCTCCGTGACGTCAGAGCCCTGGGGGTATATCAGAGGCATCCGACGCCATTTTCTTCAGTCTTTCTTGCCCCGCAGTGCCCGAAGCAGAAGCAGTTCGCAAATGCCGGTCGGCCGACACCTGAGATTTTCGAATTGAGTTTCAGTCCGAAGTCTTCAAAGCTAAGTACCCCGTTGGGGAACCTTTTCTTGCCTCAGTCCGATGTCAGAAAAAGTTAACAGTTGCATTTCTTGTGGGAAGCAAATACCTCATAAGGACTTTCATTCTTTTTGTATACCTTGCCTAGTCCCAGACCACGACATCACTGGTTGTCTGTTTTGTGCTATGTTCTATAAGCGAACTATAAAGCGACGCTTTGATTTCGCACGACACTACTCAGGTAGAAAATTTTATTACAGTATGCCGTCGGAGCAACTGACTACTGGCGTGCATAAAAAACGCAAGGATAAAGACTGGCAGCCTAGATCCAAGCCAGACTCCGAGGCCTCTGCTGGAATCCAGCACCACCCAATGGTGAGTTGCACTGGGAATTGTCCCAAAGGTTTACAGCTGTGGTAGCAGTGAACCATACAATGAAAATAGTAATTTTGTGTAAGGAATTTGTCATAATAGTGAAAGTTCAAGTAGGATTCTATATAATACTATCTTCCAAGCTGCCTTTGGATTTCGGCATCCTAGAGCTTTGCTGGCCACTAGTTTCCCTCCCCATCCACCATATTATCCTGTATTACTACTAGTCTCTGATTTCCTAAGTTTGGAGGCTTAAAGTGGAGCCAGGATTCTAGTAGTCTTTCTGCCTGTGTATTTTAGTAACTAGCTAGTTTTGTTTTGATTGGGTAGGTGGGCTGGTCCAGAAATAATTTTCGACCATGACATGGGGCCAGATAGGCATTTTCAAGTTTCAACAGTTAATTACAGTTCTTTATCTGTACAATGCAGAGTCTAATGGTTCATTTGCAGATCAAGAGTGGAGTGATGTGCTTGCTGAAGGTACAAATAAATCCTGATAATAGTGATAATTTACTGTTTAAAAAGAACAGCATGTAGGTTTATAGAAAGAGGAGGTAGAAAATATTTAAGGAGGAATCGAAAACCGTATTTGCAGCATGCATCAAACAGTACTACTGTGTTTCAGAAATAACAGTATATAGCCGTGCACTTAGCTAGTTTTTGCAGGTCTGATTTAGACATTGCCAAAACTTCGGCATTTCTATTCAGTACTAAGTAACAGAAGTAGCTCATTTTTGAATGTATTTTAATTTCTTGGTTTTGGATATCTGGAGGTAGTGTTGCAGGTGTGTGTTTTGAAGAGGCCTTTTTCACCTTTGCTCTCTTGAAATGGGGTTTTGACAAGCAGAGGGCATTGCCTGGAGGTGCATAGGGAATAGTTGATCTGCTTGAAGTTGCAGTGCATGTTTTTAGAGATGGGCAGTATGAGCAGAGACTTAGTTTAAATGTCAAGACAGTTGATTAGGAGTGGCCCTAGCAGTTACTGGTAGGTATTTGGAGTTTCCTAGAGATATGGTTTTGTTCTCTGGGTACTGCAAGGGATATTAGTTTGCAGGTCTTGTTTGCAGTAACTTTCAGAGTACAGACTTAAGAGCAAATAGTGGTAGATTTTGTTTTATTTGTGGTGTTATTTGTAATGCTAGTATTTTCCTAGTTTATTTTGGGAGTAGAGGAGTGTTTTTGTATGCTAATCTGAGGTGACTGAATGCTACATTTGTTATGTTTTGGGTATATGGAGCAAAGGTGAGTTTTTGTTCAAATGTTTATGCATATCTATCTTTGTGACTTTAGACAGTGAGTTGCCTTTGAAGGTCAGTAATATTTAATGTGGGATTGCATTTGTTTTTTGTATGTCAAAAACAGCATAGTCCTTGACTTTTTTTTTTTTTTTTTTACAGTTTAATACAAACAGCATGTCAGCCAGTTCCCTTGTAAGTGGAATTGTTCTAGCTTTTCTTGTAACTTGTATGATATGCCTGAATGCAACATGATGTTGATGTCACCTGTGTAAAGTGTACAGTTAAGGCTGGTATAGCATAAGGTAGGTCGTTAATGATTATGGAGAAAAGTGCTGGACCCAAAATTGAGGTACTTTTGATGAAAAGGATACATTAGGACCATGTAGTTTTAGACCTTATAGTGATTTGTTCAGCATCCAGAGTACACAACTGCATATAATGAGTTAAGTGCCATGGTGTCCTTGTGTTACTTTCATTGCTTATTTGAGCCATTTTTAATTAAAAAAAAACTTCGTAAATTTTTTATTAAACCACAGCCCAAATAAATTTTGTGTATCCCTCAGTGATGTCAACTGAGGAGTAATGGAGGTGCATCTGTTGACTTTTGTGACATCACCACTCTGGGCCAGTAATCAAGGAGCCTGTCCTCACCACTGGCACTGGAGAGGGATGTTTGCATCAAGCACAATTTACTTTAAGAGCACACAGGGAGCACACTCAGTCTGGGGTCTGGGTTTCCCCCTCCAGGTCCCCAGTAAGACTCCCCACAGCTGTAGGGTTGAGTCTTCAGTTGAGTGACCAAGCCAAGTCTTCCAGCACCCTCTCTGTGGAACCAGTTCTTTGTCTCCCTGCTCCAAGAAGCTGACACATGTACTCTGAGATTTGAATGTTATACACGTGTGAGGACACACACACACATCCTAGGAAAGGCTGGCACAGATTTGCTAGCTATACCCCTTCTACCCAGACTATAAGGTAGTTACACCTCCACCAGACACTCCTAAGCCAGCTACTCCAAGGCTCTTACAAGGTTACTCAATTATACTGAGTGAAATTAATATTAATACAAGTGGTGATGTTTGTCCAATGCGGTAAGGCTTTCAGGAGTGGCCAGAGCTGTCGCCAAATATTTAGAAGTACTCTCTGAGATTAACATATTCTCTAAAAGACCAGCCACAATGAAAAGTTTAAATATATTTCATAATAAATAAAGAACATGAAAATACTAAATATTTACAATAAACACCAGTTTCATTTAACGGAAATATTAAAAATAACACAGATGGACAGGTTCACACAGTTACGGAAAAACAATACTTAACTAATTTTACTCTATTTTCCTGACTTTAATAAAGACTTATTCCCTGATTACTTACTAGAGCAAGGCAAGATGAAGTACGTGGAGTGCCCTTACTTGTCAGGTTACAAAAACGGTCTCCCTGAGACTTCACTCTCACCTAGTATTAAACATTATTTTAATTATGGATTACAGAAGGACTACACGTACATATGGTCATCTGACTTCTGGTTCCCATGCAACCTCCCATTGCTAGAAACTGTCAAGATTTAGCACATGTGTCAGTAATACACACACACACACACACACACACATACACACACACACACACACACACACACACACACACACACACACACACACACACACACACACACACACACACACACACACACCCACACACACACACACACACACACACACACACACACACACACACAGCCTTACTAAGATCTGATGTAGCCTCCTGGAAGCCATAAAACAATCTCAAACCTCCACCCTTCCAGAGTAGCAATCAGTTTGCCCCAAAGGTAATGCAAGAAGTTCCTAGTACAGACTTTTTTTTCCTGGCTGCATTGAGGACTGTAAGATACAGTCTTTGTGGCCCAAGCCTGATAACTTAATTTCAAACTGTTTTCAAAGTTTGAGAGTAACCTCTTCATTATCTTCTGTTAAAACATGTACATTTAAACTGTTAGAATAATGCATGTATATTTCTTTTCCTGTCTAGCAGGGCACACTGTTGGTACATTTTTAACACAAGCATATGTACAAATCAGTTTGATATACAAATGACATATAATTTAAATTCCTGCTAGCTATGCTGGCATATGTTACACGTCCACTGCCCTACTTCAGGCATAGCTGGCAATACCTCACATCGCCACATCTCTCCCACCTTTGAAGACGCAAGCTAGTTTCTTAAGTGACCATGGAGAAATGTTGGTTGAGAGGAATTAGTTTGTCTGGGAATACATTAACCCGTACCCTCTCTTGAGAGCCCATTTCCATTGGCATTGCTAAACCCCACTATGGTGCTGCACTGTCATATCATATACCTGCAGACCTTAACTCCACTTTAATAACTTGGGGTTTTGCTGGCAGGATTGATGTAGCCATGTTAAGGGAATTGTGGTCTGTAACTACAGAGAATTTCCTTCCATATAGGTAGGGTTGAAGTTTCTGCAGTTCCCATACCATGGTTAGACATTCTTTTTCTACTGCTGCATAGCATTCCTCCCTAGGTTGGACTCTGTGGATGAGATATACAACTCTGTTTGCTTTCCTTCCTCTGAGGAAACCTGACCAAGTACAGCCCCACCCCATGCTTTGAAGCATCCACCTGCACAACAAATTCTTTGTTGTAATCTGGCCTGGCTAACACAGGGAATCTTCAAAAAGCCCCTTTAAGCTTTTGGAATGCCTGCTCGCAGGCTGTGTTCTACCGTACTGACTGACTGACGTGTTTTCCATCATAATGTCTGTGAGAGGAGCAGTTGTTGTGCTGTAATTGAGAACAAATTTTCTATAGTACCCTGCTGTCCCCGGGAATGCTCTTGCCTGCTTTTTGGTAATGAGGTCAGGCCGTGCCTGAAGAGCTTCTACTTGGGCAGGTTCTGGCCTGATCTTACCACTCCCCACTCCATGTCCCAGGTAAGAGACATATGCCATACCCACCTAACACAATGGGCAACCCTGCCTTTTGTAGTCTGCCTAGGACCTCCCTGATGTGCTGAAAGTAGTCATTGCCAGGAATGACTGTAAATGGCAATATCATTCAGGTAAGCAAGGGCATAATATCCTGCTAGGATACGATCTACTAGCCTCTGGAAGGATGCTGGGGCATTTTTCATCCCAAAAGGCATCATTGTGAACTCGTATATTCCAAAAGGAGTCACAAAGGCTGACCTCTGTCTAGCGGTGGGAGTCAAGGGCACCTGCCAGTAATCCGTAGTCCGATGGGTAGTGGTCAGATACTTGGCCCCACCCAGCTGCTCTGAGGCTTCATTAGTACTGGGCAAGGGATATGCTTCTGACTCTGTAACCGTTTAGTTTCCTGTTGTTCACACAGAACCTGGTGCTGCCATCTTTTTTTCGTACCAGCATCACTGGGGAGACCCAGAGATCCTGGATTACCCCCTGTTCCAATATTTCCTGCATCTCCTCCCTCAGAGTCTGTCTTGCTTGCTCAAGCGCCCTTTAAGGGACCTGCTTCATAGGCCT
Source organism: Protopterus annectens (assembly GCF_019279795.1). Taxonomy (NCBI): domain Eukaryota; kingdom Metazoa; phylum Chordata; order Ceratodontiformes; family Protopteridae; genus Protopterus; species Protopterus annectens. The sequence goes on from NC_056746.1 coordinate 426,990,545, forward strand.
TTGAGGTCCTATATCCACTTGGTGATGAACCAGGAGGGTGCACCCAGGTTTCCCAGTGAACATGCTCCTAAACTCCTGTAATACTGCCTGGATTTCACAAACTTGGGTAGGGGATAGCCGCTGGAAGATTGCTACCTCTTTCACGGAGGTGTCTGAGCCTCACAGAAGAAGATCAGTCACCAGCTCCCCGTCAGACTCCTCCTGCCTTGCAGATGCTCAGCATCGGTGCCCTTCTTATCATGGTAAGACTTCATCATGTTAATATGGTACAGTATGTGCCCTTGTGTCCTGCATAGCACTTCTACCATGTAGATAACATCACTAACCTTCCTTACCACTTTGAAGGGTCCCCTAACAGACTACTGATATATCTCTGATCTTTCCCACTCCTGTCTCACTTACTTACCTTCGCTTATCAGCATCGCTGATAGTTTTTTCTTCACTCTTTCCTTCACTTGTCTCTTCCCGCTCCATTCACCCTGCGGGCTCGCTCCTCTCCTCTCCCTACCCCCAATTCCCACCCACCCCCAGGGGTCCTACAGTTATACCAACTAACCACACCCTCTCCCTCTCACACTAATCATATCCCTCCCATTGCTAATTACCACCTGTTTTTCCTTACTTTCAATTACCTCTACCAATTTCTCCTACCACACCCTACACCTGTTATCCTTCCACACTTAGCATACCTCCAAACCAATAACTACAACCTAACAACTTACCCTCCCAGATGCGTTTAGCACCCTACTCAACCCTCTTACGGAGGCTACTCATACTTCTACCACCCCTAACTTTAGCTTGTCTGCTAACCTCCTATGAACACCCAATATATCCACAAACACTCCACCCCAACGCACTATCTACCTCTCCTACTCTATCTACTTTCATTAACCATATTAACATAACATCCATTCCTAACTATCTACCAGCAAAATTCCATAGGATTACCCACATTAAATATGACTCTCCCAAACCAAGAAAATCTCTCACTCTATATACTAAATTCCTAGATCTTAAGCTTCTATCTGTACAACTCTTAGTGAAAGATGGTGACATTCATCCCAACCCAGGCCCTATTACTACTACTACTACTCAACTCCATAACCCCAACCGCCATCCTATCCACTCCTTTACTAAACCACTTAACTCACTGCTATTAGCTCACCTCAACATAAGTAGCCTTAACAACAAAGTTACCCAACTCCATGCTCTTCTGGATGTCTACTCCTTCGACATTCTTTAACAGAAACTTGGTTAAAACCCTCAACTAAAGACAATGAAATCATCCCACCTGGTTATAATATTTTACGACTTGACCGTAAAACCAAAAAAGGTGGCGGTGTAGCAATCCTTTTTAAATCCAGCCTACAGATTACTACCTACAACTTGTTACCACCTCAAGTCTCTAACGGTGAAATTCTTATTACCAAGCTCCAACTTAACAAAGTCAAATCCATTTTTTTATTATCTGTACCGATCTCCCTCCTGGTAATAATATTGAAACAATAGAAAATATCCTCTGTTACCTATCTCATAATTTACCTCAAGAAACCATCATCCTAGGTGATTTTAACAATGATTGGAAATGTTTTAGCAGTCTAAACCCTACAAGCCATATAAACCTTTTTGTTTTTTCACAAACCATTACTACCACTACCAGGATACACAAGCCTAATAATAAAGAAAGCATCTTAGACTGGATGCTCACAAATAGTCATCTCCAGACGTATGAATCTGGTAGCCTCCCAGATGATATAAGTGACCACTCACTAACATACATCATCTTGCATAAAATCAACCTACCCAACCATATCTAGAACAATTAGAACCAAGAAAAACTTTAACCCCGACCTGTCCCAAAGGGAACTCGGGACATGCAACTGGTCTCCCTTAAAATACTTCCCACTGGAGGAAGCTGTCAATTACTTTAACTCTAACTTCCTATCCATTCTAGACCACCATGCCCCAACTCGCTCTGTAAGAATGAGAACTAAATCTGCTCCATGGCTTTCAAAAGAAACCAGGCAAAAAATCAAACTCAGAAATAAATACTGGAACAAATCAAGATCAACTAAAAACCTAGTAGATCAACAAAACTTCAGACAACTAAGAAACAAAACTAAAAAAGGAGTGCAGTCTGACAAAAGAAACTACTACTTAGAATTCCAACAGACCCACCTTAATCAACCACAAAAGCGCTGGGCAAGTATTAATCAATTATTACACCCAGGTCAATCCATCACACCACACCCACAAGACACGGACCAAGATAATCCGAAACAGACAGCTAATACCTATTTCACGGAGGCCATACAAAATCTTACTAATCGACTATCTATTCAGGACATACCTATATCCAACTATACCACTAACCCCCACCCTCTCCTTTTCTCTTCCAACATGTACCAACTACATATATTCTAGCCCTCATCCAAAAGCTCAAACCATGTACTCCTTCAGCTGACAAGATTCCCGCTGAATACTTACAAAAGGCAGCCAATTCTATTGCATACCCCATTTCCATTCTTATTAATAGAACTATCACTGAAGGACACATCCCAAGCATATGGAAGGTCTCCCATATTATTCCCCTTTGTAAGGGAGGTAACTCCACTGAACTCTCCAACTACCGTCCCATTGCCCTTCTGTCTCCCCTAGCTAAAATCATGGAAAAATGTATCCATAATCAATTGCTAGACCACCTAATCCAATATAACTTACTTTCCAAATCACAACATGGTTTCAGACCCTCACACAGCACTACTACCGCCCTTCTTTCCTTCACTCACTGTATCAACAAAAAACGCAACCTTAATAGGCTTTCATCTGCACTTTTTATAGATCTGTCTAAGGCGTTTGATATGGTAAACCACCAAATACTTATAAATATCCTCAAATCCCTGTCACTAGATGCATCTGCTATAAAATGGTTCCAATCCTATCTAGAAAACAGACAACAGGCAGTGCTTTGGCATAATATTTTATCTACCCATTAACATAGGAGTCCCCCAAGGGTCCATATTAGGACCCCTACTATTTTCTATATTTATCAACGACCTTCACCTAGCAATCCCCCAAGCTACATGCATACAATATGCAGATGATTCAACACTTATATGCTCAGCCACATCCATACCTGAGCTTTACTCCCTTACCCAAAAGGTCTTTAACACAGTTGAACTATGGTTTACTCAATGCTGTCTCCTACTAAACCCTAAAAAAACTAAACTCCTTCTTTTCACTCCTACTAGTAAGTCCCCCCAATAAACCTCACAGTAACATCCAGTAACAACACTCTTATATCCCCAGACTCAACTACCAAACTACTTGGTATCACCATAGATAACATCCTTAACTTTGACACCCACATTAATAATACCTTAAAATCTGTTAACAGAAAACTGGGCGCTCTCTACAGAATCAAACCCTTTCTCTCTCCTGCAGCAAGAATCACTATTGCTCACACTCACCTAATTTCTACTCTCCTCTATGCCTCACCCATATATACTAATCTCTCTAAAACCAACCTTAATAAAATGGAAGTGCCTACAATAGCATAGCCAGATTTGCCACAGGAAACCCTTTCAGAACTCACCACTGTATTAACCTAAAGTAACTAGGATGGCTTGAATTACAAAATCAGCTTAAATTCCACCAACTTACCATTGCCCACAAAACCCTCTACCATCCTATGGATACCCCTATACTATCCACCCTCATTGTCCCATACAACAATCTTAAGACCTTACGTTCATCACAAAGACTTCTGCTAAATATTTGTAAATCTAACAACAGGGCTGGAGACTCTCTCTTCTGTAATACTGTTAGAAAATCCTGGAACCTTCTTCCTACTGAACTTACCTCTGTTCCCTCATTATCACTCTTCAAAAACAAACAAACTTTTTTCTTAGAACACAGTGGTTATGCCCATGTACTAAACCTGACTGATCTATTACCTTTCCTCCTTGGATCTGCATACTCTCCTCTTTTCTATATTCCAGTTCCTTTTCTTAGTAATAACCAACTTATTCCTTTCTGGATCTTTTCTTATTATCTCCTCATAACTTCTTTAATCAAACCTGTTTTTAACACATATTCTGAATATTGCAGCTCATACTTTTGTTGTCCTTCTTTATACCAACCCGTCTTCTAATAACTTTTCTACTCAGCTGCTATCTTTTACATGTATGCAACTATATCTGTATTATGTTGTTGTTGTTTTTTTTTTTTTTTTTAACTTAGCACTACACTAAGAACAAACGACCAATGAGATTATTCCTTGTCTTTTTTTCTAGCAATGTTTAACATTAAATTAATCTTGTATATGTTATTTTATTTGTGCTTCCTTAGAACTTATCTCCCTGGAACTCTGAGATTTCTCCTGGTCTTTCTAAGAATGTTTAACATGAATTTAATCTTTGTATATGTGATTATATTTTTTGTGCTTCTTCGGAGCTTATCTCCCCGGGCCTCTACTGAAAATGGACATAAATCCAGTTAGACTAGCCTGGTCAACAAATGTAAAATAAAAAATAAATAAATAAGGGTCCCTCCCAAGCTGCTTGCAGCTCATTGCGTTTGACAGGAATGTGAACCATAACCTGTTGCACCACAGCATGCTCTGGGGCTCGAGCATTCCTGTCATACCAGACCTTTTTCTGCTGTTGGGCTACTGACATTTTGTCCTGGGCCAAGCCCATGAGCTCCCTAAGCCTTGTCTTGAGGTTTAGGACATGCACCACAGCAGACTCCCTGTGGGATTCTCACTCACCCTCCCACTTATGAATCAAATCTAAAGGTATGCTCACCCTGTGCCCATACAGCAACTCGAAGGGTGAAAAGCCTGTGGATTCCTGGGGTACCTCTGTGTATGCAAATATTTGTCCCCCTGTCTCTCAAACTGGTCTGCAAATGCCCATAGCATGGTCTTTAATGTAGAGTTTAACCTTTCCACAAGACCATTAGTCTGGGGATAGTAGGGGGGTGTGTTTTAGGTGCTTCACCCCACAGTATTTCCACAGACAAGCCAAGCAGGTCTGACATAAAATTGGTACCTCTATCAGTCAGTATTTCTCTCAGGAAACCAATCCTAGTGAAAATCTCTAATAATACATTTGCCACCTTCTCTGCCTCAATTGAAGATGGAGCCACTGCCTCAGGGTTTCTAGTAGCATAATCTACTACCACCAGGATATACTTCTTCCCTGTGGAGCTTGGGGTAATCAGAGGCCCCACAATATCCATAATTATCCTCTGAAATGGCTCCTTAGTCACAGGCAAAGGCATCAAATTAGCCTTGACCTTGTCTCCTGCTTTGCCTACTTTTTGGCACTGCTCGAATGTCCTGCTGTACCCTCTTACATCCCTTGCAATCCCATGCCAGTAAAAGTTTTGCATAATGCATCTCTTGATATGCTTTATGCCTCTATGACCTGCAAAATGAATTATGTGCTATGGCTGGAAGTTGTCAGATGGTAGGCTGTAGGTGCTACCAGCTGTTGTATTACCTCCTCCTGTAGCCCTCCCTCAGAGGTCCAGTCTCTATACAGTAACCCTTTGTTCCAGTATACAGACTCCCATTTTCGTTGAGAATCAGGCACCTCCCGAGCTACCTCCCTCAAGCCACTCAATGTAGAGTTTGGAAGCTGAGCCTGTCTCAACTCAATCTTTGCGGCTCTTCCCAGCTCGCCTTCCACAGGAAGTATGGTATCCTGTGACAGCAGTGCCTCACTGTCTACCTGGGTACTACCACTCACCTTTGCCTTTGCAGTCACCCTGTTCAAGGGAACACCCGTACCTACCAGCAACTGTGGCTCCTCTTCAGGCTCACTGCTGCAGCATAGCTTCCTTTCTGAAATAGCTGCTTTACCAGCCCTGGCTTCAGATATGAGGTCTGTCTGAGTCTCTCCCAGGCTACTAGACCCACATGCCTGTCTCCAAGCCTGATAGCATGTAACTGCATGCACACAAGTTACTGCATTATCCAAATCATTCCTTATCAGGACATCTGCAGGGATATCCTCAAACACACCTACTTTATTGCTTCCTTGTCCACCCTCCCAACCAAGGTGAACCTTGGCCAAAGGCATTTAGTATGGGGTCTCTCAGAAAGCTCTGACTGGAGTGGACTGTCCAAGCAAATACTGCTTCTCTTTAACCACTCCAGGCTTCACGGTGGTTATGTCAGAGGCTGTCTCACTCTTAGCAGTGGCCTGATGTTCATCGTGCATACAGCTGCAGTCATAACAGATGGGTTCTTCTGCCGTCAGGCGGGTCTTCGGTCGGCTGATTTCCAAAGTCTAGGTCCGGCATCGATTGTCATCGCTTCTTCCCTGACGTCAGTGCGACAGGGGTATAAAAGAACCAGCAGACGCCATTTTCTTCAGTCTTTTTTGCCACGCGGTGCCCGAAGCAGAAGCAGTTCGCAAGTGCCAGTCGGCCAGCTCCTGAGATTACAAAAAATTTGGAACCGAAGTCTTCTTAAAAGCTAAGTACCCCGTTGGGGAAACTTTTTCTTGCCTCAGACCGATGTCAGACAAAGTTAATATTTGTATTTCTTGCGGGAAGCAAATACCGCATAAGGATTTCCAATCCCTCTGTATACCTTGTTTAGGCTCAGACCACAATGTCTTGGTCTGTCACTTTTGTGCTACATTCAACAAACGCACTATTAAGCGTCGGGCGAAGTTCGCCCAGCATTATTTTGGGAAAGCATTTAGCTATACTATGTCGTCGGATACACCGACTCCGGTTTTGTCTAAAAAACGCAAAGACAAGGACCGACACTCGAGATCCGTGGTCTCTACCGACACCACGCCAAAGCCGACTACATGTGGTCCGGTTCTCAGAGAGGTGCCTACGCAGCCCCTGATTACCGACGGCACATCTTCGGCGGTGTCTCCTGTACCCGAGGTCGCAGGCTCCTCGGCCGACACCCTGACTACAGATACCGAAGCCACGCTTGGCATTGAAACACAGAATGTGGATAGGTCCACCTCCACTCAAGGTGTCTTCAGACCTTCCTCTTCTTTCTCCATCAAGGCTTTCACCAAGTCTAAAGCTGCCATGCACCCTAAGAGACCAGCTACACAGGGCCCATCTCCAGGCCCCTTGCCTAAGAAACAGATGCTTAAAATGGCTGAGTATTTAATTACTCTAATCAGAGGTTCTCAGCCACCTCCAGACAAAACTCCCAGAGTGGAGGAAGATTCCCCCTCCTCTGATCAGGGCTCTATTATTTCAGAGCACTCTGATTATCAGGAACAGTCTTACTCTCCTTTTGAAGACTCTGATGCAGAGGAATCTATTCCTTCTGTATCCCCCCTTGAGGATTACTCATTTGGTGAAACTCTGCATACCTTAAGGGAACACTTCCACTGGGAAGGCCAGGATTATTCAGATTCCAAGAAAAGGCTCAGGGAATTTCTTTTGTTACCCCAGCACAGGCCTCTGGCTATACCTCCTGTCCTGGACATCCTAGATAATGTTTACTCGGAGGCCTGCCTTAACCCGGACTCTCTCCCTCCAGCTCCAGTTAAGCCTGACAGGTAGGTACTACAGGGTTCCTGACTCACACCAATTTCTATACAAAAGCCGTGCTGCTGACCTAGAAACCATCTCACAGGGGGCCCAAGGGAGTTAAGGCCTCCATTGCCAAAAACCCATTGCCTTCCGAGAGAGATTCCAGATCCTTAGAAAGGTGGGGAAAAATGGTATATACCTCAGCTACCTTATCCATGAGGGCCTTAAACTGTCAGTTTCATATGCTAAAATACCAACAGTTTCTGTTATCTCAATTGAAAAGTAAAATGTCACAACCTGAACAACCAGACATGAAGGAGTTGCAGGATTTGATGCATAGTGCAGAACAAGTGGGTAAACATACCTTACAATGTGGTTTTGATGCTCTAGAGGCCTCATGTAGAGCTGCTGTTACAGGCTCAGTCATACGTAGGCATGCTTGGCTCAAGGAACAAGCCTTGCCTGATCATGTCAAAGCTAAATTACTAGACGCCCCTCTTCAAAAGGATGTACTATTTGGGGCAAATGCTGAGGAAGTATTACGGAAAATGGAGGAAAAGGCTAAATCAATGCAAACTGAAAGAATTTATGCAGGTTCAACCCCCACGTTTTAGTAGAAATTGGCCTTCCAAAAACTGGTCCTTTCCTGCCACAGACAGACCCCAAAGAGGCAGATACAGGCGACCGAGGGGGCAGAGGACAAACACAAGGCTCGTACAGAGGCAGACAATGGCAAGCTCCTACACAAAGAGGTGGTGAGGACAACTCGCAATCTTTCAGAAAGCAAAACCAATGACTTTCCCCTTTGCATGCCAACCAGGTCTCAAATGGCAGCACCCTTAGGAGGAAAGCTGGCACTATTCTCAAAAAATTGGCATATTGTCACAAAGGACAAATGGATCCTGAACATTATAAACAGAGGCTACAAATTCCATTTTCATACCCTTCCAAAAATGAAAGGCATGCCAAACCTGCCACACAATCAAAGGGCAGAGGCACAAAAGCTATTTTCAGATCTTATAAACATGAAAGCTATTCAAGAGGTACCTACACATGAACAAGGTCAAGGTTTTTATTCCAGGCTATTTCTGGTGCCAAGGAAGGGCAAAGATTGGAGACCTATTTTGGATCTTTCCATCCTAAACACATTCCTACTCGTACCAAAATGCAAGATGCTCACTCTACAGCAACTTCTTCCCATGCTGGGCAAGGAGTCTTGGCTGGTAACACTGGACCTCAAGGAGGCATACCTGCATGTCCCAATCAGACAAAATTGCAGAAGATACCTCAGATTTCTTGCAGGTTCAATACATTATCAATTCTCTGCATTGCCCTTTGGTTTATCTACTGCGCACAGAGTATTCACGAAATGCCTGGCATCAGTAATTGCCTACTGCAGACTTCAAGGGATACAAATATACCCTTATTTGGACGACTGCCTGATCCAAGCGGACAGCAAACACATTCTTCTGAAACATCTGGCTTATGTAATAATGTTATTAAACTCTCTAGGATACACAGTCAACAAAGAGAAAGCAAGACTAATACCCTCTCGGAAGATAATTTTCCTGGGTGCCAATTTGGACACAAACACCCAGATGGCCTACCTCACACCAGAGAAGCAGGAGCAACTAATTCAATATTTCAGAACACTGGCAAATTGCACCAGACTGACTGCAAGGAAAATCCTGCAGGCTCTGGGATTCATGGCATCTTGTATCTTACTAATCCCATGTGCAAAGCTGCATATGAGAAAACTACAATGGTACCTAAAAAACATATGGTCTCAACACAGCCACAGTTTGGAAACAATGATACCACTAATTCCATGTCTGCAAAAGGAATTTCTGTGGTGGGCTCAAGCATGTCAAACAAACACAGGTCTTCCATTCAGCAAGCCTCAGGCAAATCAAGTCATCACAACAGACGCCTCGGACTACGCCTGGGGGGCGCACATGACAGACCGGTGCATTCAGGGCAAATGGACCCAAAAAGAAAAGCACCTTCACATCAATCAAAAAGAAATGCTAGCAGTGATAAATGCTATTACAGCCTTCAAGGACCTTCTACAACCAGGTCAGCTATTGATAAGAACAGACAACACCACAGTTATGTGGTACATAGACAAGCAGGGAGGAACACATTCTTATCCCCCATGCAGACTGGCCATGTCACTTTGGAACATGGCCATGGACTTACAAATGGAGCTACAAGCACAGTACTTGCCAGGCAAGGAAAACACGCTGGCAGACAACCTAAGCAGGAATATGACAGATGCACATGAATGGAAGTTGCATCCAAAAGTTTTTACAGAAATAATCCAAGAATGGGGAAGGCCAGACATAGATCACTTTGCCTCCCACAAAAATCATCAATTAACAAAATTCTGCTCAAGGATCTTCCATCCAAAGGCCTGGAGAGTGGACACTCTCTCTTTCAGTTGGACATCAATGACTGTTTATGCCTTCCCACCTCTTCCTCTGCTGCCCAAAGTCCTATTGAAGACCAGAGCAGACAGACCAAAGATGATCCTCATTGCTCCGGACTGGCCAAGGCAACACTGGTACCCACTACTAAGGAGCCTGACGCATTCCCTACCATGGACCCTGCCTCTAATGCCTCTTCTTCTGACTCGGCACAGCTTCAAAACTCTTCACAGTCAGCTGAAGACACTCAATCTAGCCGCATGGAAGATTCCTTAGCATCACAGCAGGCCCTGCTCTCCAAGGAGGTGCAGGATGTCATTTTGGAGGCCAGAAGGCCATCAACTAGAAAAGCTTACTCTGCAAAATGGAAACATTTTTGTGTTTGGAATGAGGAAAAAGGGCCAGTGCCCTGGAAAACTGAATTTACCTCAAATACTACAATATTAGGCCGAACTGCTAAGTAGTGGACTATCGTTCTCCTCCATCAAAATCCATGCCTCAGCCATTTCTGCAGAATACAACACTGATCCACCTTTATTCTCTCACCCTCTATTAAGACAGTTCCTCAGAGGGGCTAAGAATTTAAGACCTCCAAGAAAACAACCAATACCTGCTTGGGATCTTAATTTCATTCTGGAAAAACTGACTTTGCCCCCTTTTGAACCAGCTGCCTCATCAGATTTACAATATTTGTCCTGGAAAACAGCTTTCCTTCTGGCTATCACTTCAGCTCGTAGAGTTTCAGAACTACAGGTTCTTATGGCTGTCCAGCCTTTCATCATCTTCCATCAGGACAGAGTTTCATTACGTACCAACCCGTCCTTTATGCCTAAAGTGGTATCCACGGTAGCTTTAAATCAGGCCATACATTTACCTACTTTTTATCCTAATCCTCAAAACAAAGGAGAGAGATTACTGCATTCCTTGGACATCCACAGACAACTGCGTTATTATTTGGACAGAACAAAGCCTTTCAGAAAATCAGAACAGCTTTTTGTGGCCTATGCGGTAGGAGCTCAAGGAAAGTCAATATCCAAACAGACAATCTCAAAATGGATAGCCCACTGCATACGCTTTTGCTATTCCTTTCATGGCAAAACTGTACCTACAGGCATTAGAACTCATTCCACCAGGGCCACAGCCACCTTTGCAGCCTTCCTCCGAGGAGTTCCTACCAAGGATATTTTAGAAGCAGCCACTTGGAGTTCTGTGCATACCTTCTCTAAGCACTACAACCTACCATTATACTCCAAGTCTAGAGCAGGCTTTGCCACTGCAGTCTTGCAGGACATTTTGGCTCCTCCTAGCTCCACCTAGTGCCTACCACCCCTTTCTTAGCTTTGGGATTCTACCCATCTGTTATGACTGCAGCTGTATGCACGATGAACATAGTACAGTTTTGTACCGACCATAAATGTAGATGTTCGAGTGCTAATACAGCTGCAGTCCAGGTTTCCCTCCCACCTTCCCTTCTAGGGGTATTCTTTTATGGTGTATTTGCTTGCAACTACTGTTTTTTGATTATATTGCATTGCATTATTACATTATTTTATGTATTGCCTTCCTTCTGGGGGCACCTGACATCTGGGGCAAGAAAGACTGAAGAAAATGGCGTCGGCTGGTTCTTTTATACCCCTGTCGCACTGACGTCGGGGAAGAAGCGACGACAACCGACGCTGGACCTAGACTTTGGAATTCGGCCAACCGAGGACCCGCCTGACGGCAGGAGAACCCATCTGTTATGACTGCAGCTGTATTAGCACTCGAACATCCACATTTATGGTAGTACTTTTTCCATCCACTAAGATCAGATATAAACTCTGGTGAGAGTTTGGTACCCCTGTTGTCTCCAGACAATTTACCACTGGTATACTGTTATTCCCACTTGCTGGTTGCCCCAACTTTTGTTCCCCACCTTGCTTCCGTGGACATCTATATGATGCATGGTGCCACTGGTTGCATTTAAAACATTTAACTTTTGAATCCTGGCCATATACTTGAGCTAGTAGCTTCCCCTGTTACTGGGTGCCCACCATGGGTTCCCTTATGTCCATGTGCAGCACTAGGTATCCCTTTCCTATACAATGATGCCCTGCTTGCCAAGTAGAAATCCCCCTTTTTCGCCAACTCATTTGCAGAGTTGCACTCGCTGTTTGGCAGCCTCGTTCGCATGTCCTCAGGCAAAGTACTGAGGGTTTGTTCCCTCACCTAAAGGTCTGCCAGCCCTTCAGAAATGGTGACCTGACACCCACTCACCCACCTATGAAATAAGTGCTCAACTCCACAATATAATTGCACACTTTTGTCTGCCTTGCATCAATGCTCACATAACTTTTTTTCTGTAAGCTTCAGGTGTTAACTTAAAGCATTCAAGTAAATATTGCTTTACTCTGTCATAGTTTAAACAGTCAATATCGGACAATTTAGAAACAGCAGTTACAGCATTATCATGGAGTAAGGGGGGTCAGGAACCATACCCAGAGTCCTTGGTCAGCATTATACTTTTTACATAGTCTTTCAAATATATAAATAAAAGTATCACAATTATCACCCTCTGTAATTGTGGAAGAAACTTACTGACCTTTATTGCTTTTGGGGTTCAGTTTTCCCTTCCCCAGTACCTCCATGACCCTGGCAAAGAGTCAGCATCTCCCTCTCATGTTGACACTGTTTCTCATTTTCTATGGGCTTAATATGTCAGTCTTATTTTCTTCAGCCTCCAAATGCCGTAGTCTCTCTCCTGATTGTAATTCCATCTGTTTTGCCTCCCGTATCTCTCTGCTGATTCTAATTCCAAATATTTGGCCTCCAGTTCAAGTTGTCTACCTCCAGACAGATTTTTAAATCCTCTGAGGAAAAGGTGAACTATCCTGTTTCTGAGTACTGCAAATTCCCATCACCAGACTGGTTAATCACCTGGTTGCCGGTTTGAGCTGTGACCCAACACTGAAATCATTTCCTCTTTAGTCAGTTTGGCATTTACCAGTCCTTTGGCATCACACACCTTGGCCAACTGGTTCTTTGTCAGCTTGCCGTAATCCTGTGCTGATATCTTTGCCTGATTTCCCTGACTAAACTAAACTAACAAAAAATAAATAAATCTGTGGGGAAATGAAACTGTTACTTTGTGGCTGTTGAGAATGCACACACCTTCAGTGACAATTACCCATAAACTACAGAAGGTCAGTTAAGATCCCACCACTGCCACCGATATGTGATGTCCCCACTCTGGGCCAGTAATCAAGATCCTGAATCCTCACCACTGTCACTGGAGAGGGAGGTTCACTTGGAGCAACAGTGGATACACCCAGTATTTCCAGATGCAGCTTCACTAGGAACAAAAAATTGATAAACCCAGTATTTCCAGATACAGCTGTCTTCAACAAGCACAGTTTCCCTTAACAGCACAAAGGGAACACACTCAATCTGAGGTCTGGGTTTTCCCCTCCAGTTCCCCAATGAGACTCCACACTGGCACAGCTGTAGGGTTGAATCTTCAGCAGAGTGTCCAAGCATGTCCTCCAGCACCCTGTCTGTCGAACCAGTCCTTTGTGTCCCTGCTCCATGCAGCTCACACACACATACACACGCACGTGCGCACACGGACACTGAGATTTGATTTACACATGCATACACATGGAAAAGGCTTGCACCGATTTACTAGCTATGCCCCCTTCTGCCCAGACTATAAGGTAGTTACACCGCAACCATACACTCCAAAGCCAGCTGCTTCAAGGCTCTTACAAGGGTACCCAATTATACTGAGTGAAATTTTAATATTAATACAAATGGTAATGCTTGTCCAATGCGATAAGGCTTCAGGAGTGGCCAGAGCTGTCACCAAATATATACAAGTACTCTCCAAGATTAAAATATTCTCTAAAAGACCAGCCACAATGAAAAGTTTAAATATATTTAATGATAATAAATAAAAGAAAATGAAAATACTAAATATCTATTTACAATAAACACCAGAGTTTCAATCACAGGAAATATTAAAAATAACACAGGTGGACAGGTTCACAGAGTTTCAGGAAAACGGCACTTAACTAATCTCACTATATTTTCCTGACTGGTCTACTGCCCTGAGACTTGTCACCTTGTATTAGACATTGTTTTAGTGATGGATTACAGAATGACATCACATAATTGTGGTCATATGTCTTCTGGTTCCCATGCTATCCCCCCCATTGCTAGAAACTGTCAGCATTTAGCACATACATAGTACAAGCTTTTTGTCTCTGACTACATTGAGAACTGTTAAGGTACAATCTTTATGACCTAAGCAAGGTAATTTAATTTCAAACTAAAAGTTAGAATAATGTATGTGTATTTCTTTTTCTGTCCAGCAGGGCACACTTTGGTGCATTTATAACACAAGCAGATTTACAAATACATTTTTCAGCACAAGCATTTGGGCAAATCAGTTTGAGATACGAATGACATACAATTCTTTACAAAATTCCAGGTAGCTGTGCTGTCATATGCAACACATCCACTGCCCTACTTCTCCTGGCATAGCTGGTAATACCTCAAATCGTCATAACTGTAATGGACGTATCTTTGCACATGTGAGATGATGCATGCATTGAAGTCTGTAGATGCACCTCATACTTTCCCTAAGTTGGCGTCATTTAGGTTAATGTTTACTTCTTAACACAGTCGCAAAATCACGGGGAAAGAGTTTTTTAAAAAAAAAAAAAAAAAACTTTAAGAAAGGAGCATTAAAAACTACTGCCAGTGGAGCAATAATGCTGTTCAGCATGTCATGCATACATATTGTTGTGGCAAGGTACATTTATTTTAATGAACAAATTGGTTCACTTAATACTTAAAGCCGATGTCACCTTATACCAAAATACCAAAGTTGGCTAGCGTTTTAATTAGAAGATTGTGGTTGACAAATTCAAAAGCATGCCTACAGTAAATGAAGAGAGCACTTGTTAGCTGACTTTTCCATAACCTCAAAGATAGTTGCAGTAATTAGTGCTATTTTTTTGCAAAAGCTATGTTGTGTGTTACTTAGGTGGTCATATTTCTAGGTATATTCCATTAGTTGCATATACATAGATTTTTCCAGTACCTTAGATAGTAAGTAGAAATGAATTGAGATTAGCCTGTAGTCAGGAATGGTGAGGCTTAAGGTTTCTAACTTTTGGAACTGGGACTATGGTAGTTTGTTTCCTAGAGTAAGGAATTTCTCCTGTTGTGTAAGATTAGTAATGTGTTGTGTAGTGGCTTGCAGATGTGTGTTGCCATTTAGATAAACTGTTGTAATGTTCAGTGTTTTGAGTCATATGTGTTGACGGTTTTTAGTACTGTCAGTACATGTTCAGAGCATATAGCATTGAAGTACTGTACTGGGAGATCACAAATGGAAAACAGTGTCTGCTTTAGTGATGTCTGTTGGCTGAGGGTTATACAAACTGTGAGTGGGGAGCAGTGGATAGCAGTGACTTTATATTACTAAGTAGTTGTGTGGGAAGGATAGTCTGTTTAAGGTGGGTAGGAGGCCATTTGTCATCATTTTCAAGATCTTCAAGAAGGGTTTGGGGGAGCCTTTGCATTCCAGTTGTTTGTCTGATGTAAACTGCTTTTCTTGCATTAGTAGTAATGCATGCCTGCTTGAGGTTGTAGAAACTTAGACCTATCCAATAATAACAAAAAATTACTTTTCAAAGTTTCTCAGCATCATCACGTTGTCAGTAGTTTTTGATACTCTGAGTAATCTGGAGGTGTGCTCTACCTTTTCTTTCTGGGAAAAGTCTGTATTGTATTGTGTAAGGATGTGTAATAGCTTAGTTTGTGTCTTTCTGCTTTTCCCGGTTAGGGGTCGCCACAGCGGAACTCCGGTCTGCTAATGATTGGCAGTTGATTTTTACATACCAGCTTGCCAGGCCTGACGCACAACCTTCAACGAAGGTACGCCCATTCACGCATGTCTACACACAGAAGACGCTCTAGCTAAGAATCGAACCGGTCAGCTTCTTACTGTGAGGGGACAACGCTACCGCAGCACCACCATCGCATGTGTAAGTGCTGTAATAGGGTTGCTGTTGCTGTAAATTATATCTCAGTTGATTCCAATTCTGTGCTTTTATAGTTTGCTGCATCTGGTCTGAGAGTAGTCTAGTGGTAATTACTTGTGCTGTGTTTTGTGATTTGAATGGGGTTATGGTTTCCGTTTGTGTCAGGCGGTACTGTAATGTTCTGGCATTTTTCTTGAGAAGTTAGTTATGTCTTTTCATATGGTGGCACCTTTTTGAGGTACTAATCTGGTGTGTTCTCTGACTTATTGTGTGTTAGGTTTTGTGGGATTGGTATAGGTGTGTTTTTTGTGCTCCTGACCAGTTCAGATCGAGATTTACTTGAAATGGTGGTAAGGTTATGGTCAGAAAGGTGAAATGTGGCAGGTAGAGAATGTAAACACCTGTATTAGTCTTTAAGGTATTTCCATAATTTACTTGGAGCATGAGCCAGTTATGGCTATTTCATTACGGGATGTGTGATGATCATCGTGTTTCACTGTTGCAGTCATTACACTTGGGTTATCCTGCTGGCAGGCTACCTGCAAGTTGGCCAGAGTTCCAAAGTCCAGGTCCGGCGTCAGTTGCTGTCGCCTCTTCCCTGATGTCAGTGCGCCAGGGGTATAAAAGATGCAGCCGACGCTGTTTTCTTCAGTCTTTCTTGCCGCATGGTGCCTGAAGCAAAAGCAGTTCGCAAGTGCCAGTCGGCCGACTCCTGAGATTTTCGAAATAAAGTTTCAGAACCGAAGTCTTCAATAAAGCTAAGTACCCCGTTGGGGAAACTTTTTCTTGCTCCAGACCGATGTTGGTGAAAGTTAATAATTGTATTTCTTGTGGGAAGCAAATACCTCATAAGGACTTTCACTCTTACTGTATTCCTTGCCTAGGCCGTGACCACGACGTTACTAGTTGTCGGTTTTGTGCTAGATTCAACAAACGCACTATTAAACGTCGGTTTGATTTTGCTTTACATTACTTTGGCCGAAGGTTTAATTACATAATGCCGTCGGAACAACCGACGACTGGAATTTATAAAAAACGCAAAGACAAAGAAAAGGACAGGCATCCGAGGTCCAAAACAGACAACGAAGCCTCTTCTAGGCCAGTCACCGGTTCACCGGTTTTCAGTGAGGCACTTTCGCAGCCCCTGCCACCTGCTACCTCAGAGCCACAGGCCGTAACCGACAGCCACGTGGAGACACTGAGGCCTGCGGAAACTCAAGGTATTGGGCCTGCGGAAACTATTCCCTCAGATGGGTCCGGAGCCGCTGAGCAGGCATCGGCTTCCGAGGGTGTTTTCAGACCTTCACAGCTTACTATTAAGTCCACTACAGCAGCCAAGGCAAAGTCAAAAACACCATTAAAGACAAGAAAACAAGTACAGCATTCTCCTGAACAGTCATCCATGGCAAAGAAACAGATGCTTAAAATGGCCAAAGACCTAATTACTTTAATCAGGGGTTCCAATCCCCTTCCTGACAAAAGGCCTAGGCAAGACACTGACTATGATTCCTCTGACCAGGTTTCTATTTCCTCCGATTCCTATTCTGATCAGGGATATTCTCTCCCTCCCTATGAGGACTCTGATGCAGAAGAGTCTATACCCTCAGTCTCCCTGCCTGAGGATTATTCTTTTGGGGAAACCCTGCACACCATGAGGGAGCATTTCCATTGGGAGAGTCAGGACTACTCAGAATCCAAGAAAAGGCTCAGAGATTTTCTTTTATTGCCTCAGCATACGCCCCTGGCTAATTCCCCCTGTGGTTGATATTGTTTATGTTTTCTCTGAATCCGGTCTGTCTCCTGATTCTTTACCCCCTGCACCAGTCAAGCCAGACAGGTACTACAGGGTCCCTGACTCTCATAAATTTCTTTACAAAAACCCTGCTGCAGACCCAGAAACAATTTCTCAGGGTCCTAAAGGGGTTGAGGCTTCCACTGCTAAAAATCCTGTCCCCTCTGATAGGGATTCCAGAGCTCTGGATAGATGGGGGAAAAAGTTTACACTTCGGCTACTTTAGCTGTAAGGGCTTTAAATTGCCAGTTTCACATGCTTAAATATCAACAGTACCTCATGTCCTTGTTAAAACAGGAAATGGTTATAAACTCTGAAAGTCCTGACAGTAAGGAAATGCAGGATTTATTGCATGCAGTTGAACAAGTGGGAAAGCATACGCTCAATGTGGTTTTGATTCATTAGAGACTTCTTGTAGAGCCGCAGTTACAGGCTCTATCATTCGTAGGCATGCTTGGTTGAAAGAACAAAGTTTACCTGAACATGTTAAAGTAAAATTATTGGATGCTCCATTACAGCATGATACTTTGTTTGGTGTTAAGGCAGAAGAGGTGTTAAAGAAGATGGAGGATAAAGCAAAATCAATGCAGACAGTAAAGGATTTCTTACAGGTTCAACCACCTAGGTTTAGCAGAAACTGGCCTTCAAAAAATTGGTCCTTTCCGGTATCAGACAGGCCACAAAGAGGCAGATACAGACGCCCAAGAGGCAGATCTCAGCCCCAAGGCTCCTACAGACCAAAACAATGGGGTGCTTCAGTCCCCAAAGGAGGTGAAGACAAATCACAACTTTATAGGAAACAGTCCCAATGACTTCCCTCTACAAATGCCAAGCACTTATCTTTTGGCAGCACCCCTAGGGGGCAAGCTAGCACTTTTCTCAAAAAATTGGCACATAATCACCCAGGACAAATGGGTACTGAATATTGCTTCTCAGGGTTACAGGTTCCACTTTCACACCCTTCCAAAATCAAAAGGTATGCCGGACCTGCCACAAAACCAATGGGCATAGGCACAAAAACAAATTGCTGCTCTCATGGACATGGGAGCTGTTCAACGAGTACCACAGCAAGAACAGGGACAAGGATTTTACTCAAGACTTTTCCTAGTACCCAGAAAGGACAAAGTCTGGAAACCAATACTGGACTTGTCAATCCTAAATACTTTCCTGGATGTTCAAAAATTCAAAATGTTAACACTACAGCAACTTCTACCCATGCTGGGCAAGAAGGCTTGGCTAGTTACTTTGGACCTCAAGGAGACATACCTGCATGTCCCACTCAAACAATCTTGCAGAAGATGCCTCAGATTCATAGCTGGCTCAATGCATTACCAATTCTCTGCACTGCCCTTTGGCTTATCTACTGCGCCCAGGGTCTTCACAAAATGCCTGGCACCAGTAATTGCATTCTGCAGACAAAAAGGAATTCAAATATATCCCTACTTGGACGACTGCCTTATTCAAGCAGAGAGCAAGGACATTCTTCTAAAGCATATGGCGTTTGTAAAAAGATTACTAATTTGCCTAGGGTACACAGTAAACGAAAAGAAATCAAAACTAGTGCCCTCTCAAGAGATAATATTCCTGGGTGCAAGCTTAAATACAACTGCCCAGATGGCTTATCTTACGCCAGACAAACAAAGGCAACTGACTCATTACTTTCAAATGATGGCAACAAAGACCCAGCTCCCTGCAAGAAAAATTCTGCAGGCCCTGGGCTTCATGGTGTCCTGCATTCTACTAATTCCATATGCAAGACTGCATATGAGGAAACTACAATGGTATCTAAAAAGTGTTTTGACTCAACATCGTCACAGCCTGGAAACGATCATAACTTTAATTCCCTGCCTACAACAGGAGTTTCGATGGTGGTCCCACAACAAGGGACAGCCTTTCACCTTACCCACAGCCAGGCAGACCATAACAACGGATGCATCGGATTATGCCTGGGGGCCACATATGGCAGGAAAATGTATTCAGGGCACATGGCCCAAGGAACAAATGCATCTTCACATCAATCAAAAAGAGATGCTAGCTGTACAGAAAGCCCTGACAGGTGACCTACTACATCCAGGGCAACTATTAATAAAGACGGACAATACCACTGTTATGTGGTACATAAGCAAGGGGGCACACATTCCTACCCCCTATGCAGGCAAGCCATGACTTTGTGGAACACAGCACTGACCTATCAAGTACATCTGCAGGCACAATTCCTGCCAGGAACAAAAAATACACTGACAGACGAACTAAGCAGAAATCTCATGGATCCGCACGAATGGAAACTAAATCCACGGGTGTTCAGCATGATAAGGAAATGGGGGACACCCAGACATAGATCTTTTAGCCTCCCCTCACAATTGCCAACTACAGAAATTCTGCACAAGAACTTATCACTCACAAGCATGGAAAGTGGATGCTCTATCATTCAGCTGGAAAACCGTGACAGTTTATGCCTTCCCTCCACTGCCTCTTCTTACCAAGGTGCTCCTAAAAGTCAGACGAGAGGCCAAAGATGATTCTGATTGCCCCAGACTGGCCACGCCAACACTGGTACCCAATCCTAAAGAGCTTGTCTCAAGGCCCAGCCTGGCCTTTACCTCAAATTCCTCATCTTTTGACTCAACAAATCAATCAGATTCTGCACAGTCAACTCGGAACCTTAAATCTGGCTGCATGGCAGATAATATAGCCACTCAGACCACACCTCTCTCTAAAGCTGTTATGGATGTCATTTATAAGCCAGGAGGCCCAGCACTAGGAAATCTTATGCAGAAAAATGGAAGAGATTCTGTGCTTGGAACCAGGCACAAGGACTCGAACCACTTGTTCCAAATATACCTCAGATTTTACAATACCTAACTGAGATGCTGGACAAAGGCCTATCCTTCTCATCAATTAAGATCCATGCCTCTGCCATTTCAGCTCATTACAGTACGGAACCTCCAATTTTCTCTCATCCACTACTAAGACAGTACCTCAGAGAGACAAAAAACATAAGACCCCCAAGAAGAGCACCGATACCTCCATGGGACCTCAATTTTGTTTTAGAAAAGCTCACACTGCCTCTTTTTGAGCCAGCCAATACAGCTGATATAAAATTCTTATCATGGAAAACTGCACTGCTCCTAGCAATAACTTCACCAAGAAGAGTCTCAGAGTTACAGGCATTGATGGCAGTGGAACCTTTCATCATTTTTCATCAGGACCGGGTTTCTCTAAGGACAAAAAGAAAAAACAACAAAGATTCCACGTAGAAAAAATATTTATGCCATAAATCGTGTCTTAGCGCCTCGGCTACCACAGCCTTCAATGAGCACATAAATCATGGTGAAAATCCATTCCCTTGTATACCCAAATTAAACAAAATAGCATTTAAAGAGACTCCACTCACTCCATAGACAAAAATACATACAAATCTCAGATAAAAAACATATATAAAAATACTAAGCAGCAAAATATACCTTATTAAAGTAGATATTTCCAATTTCTATATTTAAACCATTAGGTGATAATGTATTATACTTTAATATAAAAATAGATTCTTTATACAATAACATTTTTTAATAACTTGTAATCACCCTTTTTAACAAAAATCTGCTCTAAAATAGTGGCTTGTAATAAATCCGCATTACTCTTATGAACTTCTAAGAAATGTAATGCAACCTGCAATCTAACCCTAAATTTTCTTTTGGTTTCTCCACTATAAAAAAGATTGCAAGGGCATTTGAGACAGTAAATAACACAATCAGTGTAACAGGAAAAACACTGATTTGGTGTAAATATTTTATTATTTATTTTATTAAATGTTAGCTGTATTAAAGAGCATATATTACAACTATAACAAGGTATAGTACCAAAAGTTTTTAATGAAAGTTTTAATTTGTCAATAGGGCAAACCCAACATTTATGCCGAAGGTAGTGTCCATTGTGGCTCTTAACTAAACCATTCATTTGCCAACATTTTATCCAAATCCCCAGAATAAAGGGGAGAGACTTCTGCACGCTTTGGAAATACACAGACAGCTACGCTTTTATTTGGACAAAACAAAAACTTTCAGAAAAACTGAGCAACTGTTTGTAGCTTATGTTGCAGGATCACAAGGAAAAGCCTGTCTCAAAGCAGACTATTTCAAAATGGCTAGGACACTGCATTCGTTTCTTCTATTCACAACATGGCAAGCCAGTGCCTAAGGGCATTAGGCCACATTCAACCAGAGCAGCAGCCACTTCAGCAGCCTTCCTCAGAGGAGTACCAACCAAAGACATTTTTGAGGCTGCAACCTGGAGTTCAGTGCACACTTTCACCAAGCACTACCACTTACCTCTCTACTCTAAATCCAGAACAGGCTTTGCCACTGCAGTTCTGCAGGGCCTTGTAGCCTCTCCTATTTAGGCCCAGCCACCCAACCTCAGCTTTGGGATTCAACCCAAGTGTAATGACTGCAACAGTGAAACACGATGAACATAGTACAGTTGTGTACCTACCATAAATGTAGATGTTCGAGTGTATTCACTGTTGCAGTTCAGGTTACCCTCCCACCATCCCCCTTTCTTTTGCTGGGTCTTATCTGTACTTCTCTATCCTATGCAACCTTTTTTGGTGTATTTGCTTGTAGATGAAGGAAATGTTATTTTTGTGCATGCATTTCATTTTGCTATATTTTTCAGCCTACCTATTTGGGGCACCTGACATCTGGGGCAAGACAAACTGAAGAAAATGGCGTTGGCTGCATCTTTTATACCCCTGGCGCACTGACGTCAGGGAAGACGCGACAGCAACTGATGCCATACCTAGACTTTGGAACTCTGGCCGACTGCGGGTAGCCTGCCAGCAAGATAACCCAAGTGTAATGACTGCAACAGTGAATACACTCGAACATCTACATTTATGGTAGGAACACAACTGTACTTTTTCAATAAGGTGACTTGTATTTAGGTATTTTTCTTGACAAATGGAGATCACCTTATTCCTACTGTCTTGATCTGTTATTGTTAATGTAGTGGTAGTTAATATGTAAGAAACAGGAGGCGCAGTGCTGCCAATGATTCAGTGATTGCCAGTATAGTAGGACTGTGCTGTGTTACCCAAGTTTCTAGGACTGACCATTTGTTAATGCTACTTAAGTTGGCTAAGCCTGTACTAAAACTAATGCTATGAGTGCAGATTGACATTTTGGAGATGGGGTGGTGGTGAGGCTGAACGTGGGTTGAGTTCAGTATTACCAAAGATGATCAGTATAGTCCTGTTAGAGACGCAGGGTTTTGTTTAGTAGGAGTGTTGTATCATTAAGAGGGAAATTCTGTAGTGCATAATACTTTTAGTAATAATTACAGAAGACATCGAGTTTGAGCTACCACTCATGTAGTATTGTTAGGTGTACTGTGTGCATCAGTCGAGTATATATTTTTTTTGTCCCCTCAGACCTAATTCTATAGTCTCAACTCCCACAGTGCCCCACATCTATGCCGGGACTACTCCAGTATTGATGGATTGGTCATGGATTCTGTATTGCACAGGTTATAAACCGTGATTGTATCTAGATATAAGGATGTCATTGTTCCACTTTACTCGGCCCTTGTTAGGCCAATCAAAGGATACAAGGCCTAAATAAAATGTCATATAGGTTCCATTTCCACACATTGCCAAAAAGAAAAGGCATGCCAGGTCTGCCACCAAATCAAAGGGCAGAGGCTTTGAAACAAATCTGAAATTTACTACAAATGAAAGCCATAGAAAAAGTTCCTATTTCAGAACAAGGCCAAGGATTTTACTCCAGGCTATTCCTTGTTCCAAGAAAAGAGCATCAATGGAGACCAATTCTCGACTTGTCCGTACTGAATACTTATCTGATTGTGCCAAAATTCAAACTGCTGACTCTACAGCAACTCCTTCCCATGCTGGGCAAGGGGTCTTGGCTGGTTACTCTAGACCTCAAGGAGGCATACCTGCATGTCCCTATCAGACAAAGTTGCAGAAGATACCTCAGATTTCTTGCAGGGTCAGAGCATTATCAATTCTCAGCATTGCCCTTTGGCTTATCTACTGCGCCCAGAGTATTCACGAAATGCCTGGCATCAGTAATAGCACACTGCAGACTCCAGGGGATTCAAATCTACCCATATCTGGACGACTGCCTTATACAAGCGGACAACCAACAAACTTTGATAAAGGGCTTAAATTATGCCATCAGTCTTCTGCAGGCCTTGGGATATACAGTCAACATGCACAAATCAAGACTTGTTCCATCCCAAAGAATAACCTTTCTGGGTGCGGATCTAGATACAACCACCCAAATGGCTTATCTCACAGAAGAAAAACAAAGTTAACTACCGGATTACTTCAAGAATCTGACAAGACAAACCCAACCGACTGCAAGGAAAATCCTGCAGGCCCTGGGTTACATGGCATCCTGTATTCTTTTGATTCCACAAGCAAGGCTACATATGAGAAAGCTACACTGGTACCTAAGGAGTTTATGGACTCAGCACAGTCACAGTTTGGAAACTTTAATCCCACTCATTCCATGCCTTCACAAGGAATTTCTGTGGTGGGCTCAGGCCAGCCAGTCCAACAGAGGGTTGCCCTTCACAAAGCCAAAAACCTCCCAAACTATTACAACAGACGCTTCAGACCTAGGTTGGGGAGCACACATGGAGGGCAGAGGTATCCAAGGACAGTTGTCACGAAAGGAGCTACGCATGCACATAAATCAAAAAGAAATGCTAGCAGTGATACATGCAATCGAGGCCTTCAAACTATTTCTGCATCAAGGCCATCTACTAATAAGGACAGACAACACCACAGTTATGTGGTACATAAACAAACAAGGGGGTACCCATTCTTACCCTCTTTGCAGACTGGCAATGAATCTATGGGATCTTTCCTTGAAACTCAATATACAGCTACAAGCTCAGTTTGGCCAGGAAAGGACAATGCACTGGCGGACAGCCTAAGCAGAAATATCATGGATGCACACGAATGGATGCTGCACCCAGACATTTTTCAACTGTTAACACAATCTTGGGGGAGCCTGGACATAGATCTATTTGCATCCCGTCACAATCATCAACTGAAGAAATTCTGCTCAAGGACATACCACCCACAAGCGTGGAAAGTGGAAGTCCTCTCCTTCAGCTGGAGAAATCTGACAGTGTATGCATTTCCTCCTATTCCATTAATGACCAAGGTGTTACTGAAGATCAGGACAGAGCAGCCAAAAGTGATTCTGATAGCTCCGGACTGGCCAAGACAGCACTGGTACCCACTGCTAAGAAGCATGTCACGTACGAAACCATGGCCCCTACCTCTATGACCACTTCTGCTGACACAGCACAGATACAAAACTCTACATTCCAACCTGAAAACATTGCAACTAACAGCGTGGAGAATACCTTGACTCCTCCTCAGGATAAGCTATCCCAGAGAGTGAAGAATATTATTATGGAAGCTCGCCGCCCTTCCACAAGGAAGGCATATTCAGCAAAATGGAAAAGATTTCTCATCTGGAACACCACAAAGGGCCTAGATGCGACTATGATGAACATGGCACATATCCTGGAATATTTGGCAGAAATGTTCCACAATGGGCTGTCTTACTCTTCTATTAAGATTCATGCTTCAGCAATTTCAGCAGAGGATAATACTGATCCACCTGTCTTTTCTCATCCTCTCCTAAGACAGTTTCTAAGAGGAATTAAAAACATCAAACCTCCTAGGAAACCACCTCTACCTGCATGGGACCTAAACTACGTGTTGGAAAAACTAACACTGCCTCCATTTGAACCAACAGCATCTGCAGATCTACAGTACCTTTCATGGAAGACTGCTTTCCTTCTGGCAATAACCTCAGCAAGAAGGGTTTCGGAATTGCAGGCCCTGATGGCAGTTCAGCCATTTATTATTTTTCACAAGGACAGAGTTTCATTAAGAACTAATCCTATTTTTATGCCAAAGGTGGTATCCAGGGTTTCATTGAATCAAGCCATTCACTTGCCTACCTTCTTTCCAAATCCACAAAACAAAGGGGAGAAACTGCTGCACACCCTGGACATTCACAGACAGTTGCGCTATACTTGGACAGAACTAAAGGTTTCAGGAAAACTGACCAGCTGCTAGTAGCATATGCTGCTGGTACTCAAGGAAAAGCAATTTCCAAACAGACAATTCCTAAATGGATAGGAAATTGCATCCGCTTTTGTTACTCATTTCATGGAAAGACGGTACCAGCTAACATTAGACCTCATTCTACGAGAGCCACAGCCACCTCCACAGCCTTCTTAAGAGGGGTGGCTACAAAAGACATTTTAGAAGCTGCCACATGGAGCTCCGTGCATACATTTGCCAAGCATTACAATTTACCTTTATATTCCAGATCCAGAGCAGGCTTTGCTACGGCTGTCCTGCAGGGTATCGTAGCTACACCATCCTTTTCCTAGTACCTCCACCCCCAGATTGGTTATGGTATTCTACCCATATGTGATGACTGCAGATGCATCCTTGGAGGACATAGTACAGTTTTGTACCTACCATAAATGTAGATGTCCGAGAGGTATGCATCTGCAGTCAGGTTTACCCTCCCTCCTTCCCCTCTGTGGTATTCCTAGGGTGCTTACCTCTCTATTAGCTAGCTGGGGGGATCTATTATGATGTATTTGTTTTATATATATATATATATATATATATATATATATATATATATATTTATTTATTTATTTATTTATATATTTGCAAATGTTTGGATTTTTTTATTGCATTTTTCCAAATTTAGCCTTCCTAGAGGGCACCTGGCATCTGGGGCAAGAAAAACTGAGGAAGATGGCGTCGGCTGACATTCTTATACCCCAGGCGTTGTGACGTCGGGAAAAGGGCGACATCAGCCGACGCCGGACCCAGACTTTGGAATCCGGCCGACCGAAGGGCTGCCTGAAGCAGGACAACCATATGTGATGACTGCAGATGCATACCTATCGGACATCTACATTTATGGTAGGTACAAAACTGTACTTTTTTGGGGGGGGGGGGTTGATCAGGCTGAGGGACTGCAGGAAAATTCTTATATCCAGTATATATTGGGGAGCAGCATACAGAACCTGGCTTCGTTAAGGCCTTATTGTACTTGACTTGCAAATTTGCTAGAGGCTATTACAGCAAGTACTTCAAAAATTAGCAGCAAGGTGGGATTCTTCTTACTCTGTTCAAACAGGTGCTGCACTGGCTTTGATATCGTCTCCTGGTTGTGTTTACTTCTGGACTCTCCCTTCTTTAGAATTTTGTTATTCCAAACTCTGATTGTGTTGGATTCTGCCCATATTTGTAGTGGGAGGTGTGTGTAATTGTGTATGTTGGGGGGCACCAAATTATGGAAGTGTGGTTATGTTAAGATCTCCTTTGAGGTAGAAGTGAGGCCAGGAGTTGTATGGAAGCTCCTAACTTTACCTTTGTAACATCTCTAGTTCTTTCTTGCCTACAGGTGGACTATATTGGGAACTTGTAGGCCTCCCACTTGGACTATATTGGGAACTTGTAGGCCTCCCACTCATGTGGATGTCCACCTGGCTGGGAGGGAAAAGATTCTAAGTGCTGAAAGTTTTGCTTGGTAAAGGGCCTTCTGTTGTAGAAATCCTAAAGGTTATGGCTGCAGCAACAGTGATCCTATATGAACATTTACTGTTAGGGCAAGTTATTTAAAAAGTTGTATTTTATAGACTTTGCACAGGGTAAGGAGGATATACCGGTTATAAAGCAGATGCTTTCCAAGTAGCTAGCGAAATGCATAGATTTCTGTTATAAGCAGAAGGGCATACCTCTGAAAGATAGGTGTAATAAGGCATTCCATGAGAGCAACATCCACTTCAGCAGCCTTCTTTAGGCAGGTATTGGTCCAGTTCAGCTGTGAGGTGACCACCTGACCTTTTCCAAACACTGTAAACAGGGTGTACACTCCCAGAGTAGGATTTATTAAAGGTAGTAGAGTAGACCTGTAGGATATCATTTATCAGGGTACATGGGGTAGCTGCAAGGTCTTCACTTTTGAGTTTGAGTATGAGCTGTAGGATTCTATTTCCTATATCTAATTAGTAGTGTGACGATGATTGTTTATGAAGAAAGTTGTATAGTGGTATGTTCTTACTTATGTGAGAGCTCATCACAACTCTAGATATTTGAGTTATATTTGCAATACTAGCTTTCACCTGCCTTCTCCAAAGCCCCCTGTCAAACAGTTGATATTTTGGTCACCTAAAATGCCTAGCAGTTCTGATTGGGTATTGAAGCGATAGCTGTTGCTCACATGGGGCATGGCATCCATACAGCTTCCAGGCAAAAAGGAAATCGTAAATGGTGAGCTTCGCAACCCCCCTTTTTATCCAGGATGCAGGAATTCTTCCCCATTTGGAGGAACATTGGTCTGGCAGGTCAGGCATATGTCCACTTGCTGCTAATTTTCCATGTATAATTAATAGTATTGCAACAGTAAACCTTGCTCGTAGATTATCTGTTGGTCAATTTTCATATGACTGTCTTAAAGTGATTAGCTTACAGGACTGTACTTTTCTTCTTTGAGCTTTGTCGCTCATCTGGTCAGGATAAAACCGACAAACATTAGTGGGTTCAGTTCAAGCAACTTTATTACACACAAGACACATCGGAAATGAGGCTTTGTAACTTAAACAGACTACCACACTCATACATTTTAACATTCTGGCTGATGTTCATCGTCTTACCCTGCTGCAGTCATCACACTTGGGTTATCCTGTCGTCAGGCGGTCCCGCAGTCGGCCGGAATTCCAAAGTCTTGGTCCGGCGTAGGTTACTGTCGCTTCTTCCCTGACGTCAGTGCGCCAGGGGTATATATAATGCATCCGACGCCATTTTCTTCAGTCTTTCTTGCTGTGCGGTGCCCGAAGCAGAAACAGTTTGCATGTGCCGGTTGGCCGACTCCTGAGATTTTCAAAGTCGAATTTCAGATCCGAAGTCTTCAATAAAGCTAGGTACCCCGTTGGGGAAACTTTTCTTGCCTCAGACCGATGTCAGAAAAAGTTAACAATTGTATTTGTTGTGGGAAGCAAATACCTCATAAGGATTTTCATTCTTGCTGCATACCTTGCTTAGGCCCAGACCACAATGTCACTGGTTGTCGTTTTTGTGTTAGGTGTAATGAGCGTATTATAAAAAGATGCTTTGATTTCGCACGACACTACTTCGGTAGAAAATGTAACTACACTAGGCCATATGAGCAACCGACTACCGGCGTGCACAAAAAACGCAAGGCTAAGGACAGGCAGCCTAGACCCAAGCCAGACTCCAAGGCCTCGGCTGGTCCAGTCTCCGGTTCACCGGTCTTCAGTGAGGCTCTGACGCAGCCCCTGATTACTGCAAATCTGGAACCCGAGACCGCTTCGGAGCTTTTGGTGGAGAGTACTAGGCCGACGCAGCATTTTGTCTAGCCCCTACCGACGACTCTGCTGAAAAAGATGTCGGTGCTACAGAAACGCCTTCGGTTTCTGAAGGCATCTTCAGACCGACTACGCTCACCTTTAAAAAGTATCCTAAGACCAAGACTCCTATTAAACCTAAAAAGACTGCACTTCAGTCTCCAG
Source organism: Protopterus annectens (assembly GCF_019279795.1). Taxonomy (NCBI): domain Eukaryota; kingdom Metazoa; phylum Chordata; order Ceratodontiformes; family Protopteridae; genus Protopterus; species Protopterus annectens. The sequence continues at coordinate 427,019,914 of NC_056746.1, forward strand.
TTCAAGGCCCCATGCCTAAGAAACAGATGCTCAAAATGGCTGAAGACTTTATCTCTTTAATCAGGGGGTTCCCAACCCCCACCCGACAAAAGGCCTAGACAAGAGGAAGATTATGCCTCCTCTGAACAAGTGTCTTATTTCCTCAGGCTCCTCTGAGGACCAAGATTACTTCTCCTCCCCTTATGAAGATTCTGATGCTGAGGATTCTGTTCCCCCAGCTTCTCCTCCTGAAGACTACTCCTTTGGGGAAACTTTACACACAATGAGGGAACATTTTCACTGGGAAGGTCAGGACTACTCTGACTCAAAGAAAAGGCTCAGAGAGTTTCTTTTACTCCCCCAGCACAGACCTCTTGCCATTCCCCCCCCCCCCCGTTTTAGACATTGTGGATGATGTTTACTTAGAATCCAGTTTGAACCCAGATTCTCTGCCTCCTGCTCCAGCCAAACCTGACAGATACTGTAGAGTGCATGATTCCCACAAATTTCTTTATAAAAGCCCTGTTGCTGATCCAGAGACAATCTCCCAGGGTCCTAAAGGGGCTAAGGCTTCTATGGCAAAAAATCCTGTACCCTCTGAAAGGGACTCCAGAGCACTAGACAGGTGGGGGAAAAAGGTTTACACTTCAGCCACTCTAGCTATGAGGGCACTAAATTGCCAATTTCACATGCTAAAATATCAGCAATTTCTAATGTCTCAGTTAAGACAAAAAATGAGCACACTCCCTCAACAGTCTGAATTGAAAGAAATGCAGGATCTGTTGCATGCAACTGAACAGGTGGGCAAACGTACTTTACATTGTGGGTTTGATTCTTTGGAGGCTTCCTGCAGAGCAGCTGTCACTGGGTCTGTTATACGTAGGCATGCTTGGTTAAAGGAACAAACTCTGCCTGATCATGTTAAAGCAAAGCTTCTAGATGCTCCCTTACAGCAGGATGTTCTTTTTGGAGTTAAAGCAGAAGAAGTCTTAAAGAAAATGGAGGATAAGGCAAAATCTATGCAGACAGTCAAAGATTTCCTACAGGTACAGCCCCCTCGCTTCAGCAGAAATTGGCCAACAAAAAATTGGTCCTTTCCAGCTACTGACAGATCACAGAGGGGTAAATACAGACGCCCAAGAGGCAGAGGACAACCACAAGCCCAGTACAAACCTCGACAATGGGGCACTGCAACACAGAAGGGAGGAGAAGACCGGTCCCAAACTACCAGAAAGCAAACTCAATGACTTGCACCTCATCTGGTCAAGCAACACTCTCTTGGCAGCCCCCTTGGGAGGAAAACTCACACTTTTTTTCAGACAACTGGCACATTGTCACAAAGGACAAATGGGTCCTAGACATAATTTCACGAGGATACAGATTCCATTTTCACACATTGCCAATGAAAAGAGGAATGCCAAACCTGCCACAAAATCAAAGGGCAGAGGCACAAAAACAAATTACAGCTCTCATGGACATGAGAGCCATTCAACTGGTACCTACTCGAGAGCAAGGCCAAGGATTTTACTCAAGACTCTTTCTAGTTCCCAGAAAGGACAATGCCTGGAGACCAATTCTGGACCTTTCAATTCTAAACACCTTCTTACAAGTACCCAAATTCAAGATGCTAACACTACAGCTTCTTCCCATGTTGGGCAAGAAAGCATGGCTAGTAATGTTGGACCTCAAGGAGGCATACCTGCATGTCCCTATCAGACAAAGTTGCAGAAGATACCTCAGTTTCATTGCAGGTTCAACCCATTACCAATTCTCTGTACTGCCCTTTGGCTTATCTACTGACCCAGGGTCTTCACAAAATTCCTGGCACCAGTAATTGCATACTGCAGACAAAGAGGAATTCAAATATACCCATACCTGGACGACTGCCTCATCCAAGCAGAAAGCAAGGACATCCTCTTACAACATCTGGCTTTTGTAAAACATCTTCTAAGTTGCCTGGGGTACACAGTAAACGAAAATAAATCAAAACTAGTACCCTCACAAAATATGACATTCCTGGGTGCCAGCTTGAATATAACGGCCCGAAGGCTTATCTGACGCCAGACAAACAACTATAACTGACTCAATATTTCAAAACAATGGCAGCAAAGACCCAACTACCTGCAAGAAAAATTCTGCAGGCCTTGGGCTTCATGGCATCTTGCATACTACTAATACCATTTGCAAAGCTGCATATGAGGAAATTACAATGGTACCTAAAAAGCGTATGGTCTCAACACAGCCACAGCTTAGACACAATGATATCTCTCATTCCCTGCCTACAACAGGAGTTTCTTTGGTGGTCACAGGCATGTCACCTCAACAAGGGTCAGCCTTTCACCTTGCCCCCAGCCAGGCAAACTATAACAGATGCATCGGACTACACCTGGGGGGCACACATGGCAGGACAGTGCGTTCAAGGCATATGGACTGCAGATCAAAGGAATCTGCACATCAATCAAAAAGAGATGCTAGCTGTACAGAATGCTCGGACAGCCTTCAAGAATCTGTTACATCCAGGACAACTTACAATAAGGACGGACAGCACCACAGTAATGTGGTACATAAACAAACAAGGGGGTACACACTCCTACCCTCTATGCAGGCAAGCAATGACCTTGTGGAACACAGCTCTGGCTTACCAAGTTCAGTTACAAGCTCAATTCCTGCCAGGAAAAAAGAACACATTGGCAGACTACCTCAGCAGAAACATCATGGATCCCCACGAGTGGAAACTGGATCCACAAGTATTTGCAATGATAACTCAAAAATGGGGCCTTCCAGACATAGACCTGTTTGCCAGTCCTCAAAACTATCAACTAACAAAATTTTGTACAAGGACACTGCACCATCAAGCTTGGAAAGTGGATGCACTCTCATTCAGTTGGAAAAACTTGACAGTATATGCCTTCCCTCCATTGCCTCTCCTCACAAAGGTGCTTTTGAAAGTCAAAGGAGAGACCACGACTGATACTCATAGCCCCAGACTGGCCATGCCAGCACTGGTACCCACTGTTGAGGAATATGGCCCAGGGCCCACCTTGGATTTTACCACAAATTGCCCATTTGCTCACACAGCAAAACAATCAGATTCTTCACAGCCAACTCAAAACCTTAAATCTGGCTGCATGGCAAATCACTTAAGCATCCAGCCAGCTCCTCTTTCCCAAGCAGTTATGGATGTTATTCTGGAAGCTAGGAGGCTCAGCACCAGGAAGGCCTATTCGGACAAATGGAAAAGGTTTTGTGCCTGGAACCAAGCTAAAGACCAAAACACACTTCAGCCTCACATGCCTCAGATTCTACAGTACTTAACTGAGATGTTGCACAAAGGACTTTCTTTTTCTTCCATTAAAATCAATGCATCAGCTATTTCAGCCCACTACAACACAGATCCACCCTTATTTTTGCATCCACTTCTGAGACAATTCATCAGAGGGGCAAAAAACATTAGGCCCCCCAGGAGAGCACCTACACCAACATGGGACTTCAATTTTGTTCTGGAAAAACTTACGCTACCTCCCTTTGAACCAGCTTTCTCTGCAGATCTACAGTTTCTATCATGGAAGACTGCCCTGCTGCTAGCAATAACTTCAGCTAGAAGAGTCTCAGAGCTGCAGGCACCAATGGCAGTGGAACCTTTCCTCATTTTCCATCAAGACAGAGTTTCTCTACGAACTAATCCTTCCTTCATGCCTAAGGTGGTTTCCAGTGTGGCTTTAAATCAAACCATCCACTTACCCACCTTCTTCCCAAATCCACAGAACAAAGGAGAAAGACTCCTGCATTCCTTAGACATTCACAGGCAACTTCGTTACTACTTGGATAAAACTAAGGTTTTCAGAAAATCTGACGAGCTCTTTGTATCCTATGCTACAGCTTCACAAGGGAAGGCTATATCAAAACAAACCATTTCCAAATGGATAGGACATTGCATTCGTTTTTGCTATACCCATCATGGAAAACCAGTTCCTGCTACCATTAGGCCCCACTCTACCAGGGCAACAGCTACATCTACAGCCTTTCTCAGGGGGGTTCCAACCAAGGAGATTTTGGAAGCTGCAACTTGGAGTTCAGTACACACCTTTACCAAACACCACCACTTACCACTTTACTCTAAGACTAGACTGGCTTCGCCACTGCAGTTCTGTAGGACCTTCTAGCCTCCTCTAACCCTCTATAACTCCTCCACCCATCCTTAGCTTTGGGATTCTACCCAAGTGTAATGACTGCAGCAGGGTAACACGATGAACATAGTACAGTTTTGTACCTACCATAAATGTAGATGTTCGAGTGTACACCCTGCTGCAGTCCAGGTTACCCTCCCTCCATCCCCTCTGATCTAACTGACTAAATCTCTACAATACCTTCCTGGTGTATTTGCTTATAGCTGGAGGGATTTTGTGTTTGTGCAAAAATTACTTAATTTGGTACTAATTACTGACCACCTTTTTGGGTGCACCTGACATCTGGGGCAAGAAAAACTGAAGAAAATGGCGTCGGATGCATTATATATACCCCTGGCGCACTGATGTCAGGGAAGAAGCGAGCGCAACTGAAGCCGGACCAAGACTTTGGAATTCCGGCCAACTGTGGGACCGCCTGACGACAGGATAACCCAAGTGTGATTACTGCAGCAGGGCGTACACTCGATCTACATTTATGGTAGGTACAAAACTGTACTTTCTCTCAAAGTGGCACTGCTGCCTGTACGTGCTTGCATCTGGAAATGTTTCTTAAAGCTACATACACGGACGCTCTGATATACAAGCTTCATGGTGAAAAAATGCAAGGTATTACAGAGACTTGATCTAAGGCTCGATTTTCACTCAGGCATTACATCTTAAAACTTGGATGTGGCCTGTAAATTAGGATTTGTTAAAGCTGTTTTGTGCAACTTGATCTGTTAACACATCTGATTTTCTTCAAAACTGCAGATCTTTGAATTGGTAGTTAATTATGAATGTGTTTTTTGCACATGGAATTGAGTTTGTATAGTTTTCAAGAAAATGCACTGCAGAGAAAAACATCTCAACTATAGGGTAGGCCCAGAGCACAGCCTACACCGCTGTGCTCTGTTCTCACTTCAGTATTGCTGCAACTCTGAAACTTTGAGAAAACAGAATCAGTTACCCAGAGGGAAAAAAAAATCTGCCTTGTTGTCTGTCCAAGAGGCTGTGATCTGTCAGAAGCTAAAAATATAACAAGTGAGCAACTACACATTTCTGCTATATGGTTTAACAGACATGAGCAACTACTCTTTCGTGGTATAACATTTCAACAGTAGCATGTAAACTTCTCTTAACCTGGGCAAAACTCAGCAACATTAAGGGATAAAGTTTTGATTATGACAGATAATACATGCTCGACTAGCAGCTTAGGTGCTGAAAGAGCTGGGCAGTGGGTTGAAAATGTGTTTTGCTAGCTTGCTAATTAAGGAAGAGGTCCCCAGTTGGCTTTTTGTTCCCATACAAGTGGAGGCTTGCATGTAAAAAGTGATCATATGACTAGTGGATATAGACTTAGATTTGCAAGCTGGTTTAGGTAGCTCAAAAGAGGCTAGATGGAAAAGCATGTACACATGAGGGGGAAAGGCGTAAGACATGTTCTTTGGTGATCAAGGTTCCCTACTTCACCATCAGGGATGAGATTAAGGCTATATTTGAAAAGTTACTGTTGATCACAGTACGATTCAAAGTTGCTTGGGGTGGATGGCATGTAAATGGTCTTTGTGTTTCACTGTTGCAGTCATTACATTTGGGTTATCTGCTTGCAGGTAGCCCTCAGTCGGCCTGATTCACAAAGTCTTGGGTCCTGTGTCGGTTGCTGTCCCTTCTTCCATCATATCAGGTTGTCAGGGGTATAAAACATGCAGCCGACGCCATTACATCAGTCTTTCTTGCCGTGCAGTGCCCGAAGCAAAAGCAGTTCGCAAGTGCCGGTTGGCCGACTCCTGAAATTTTCGTTTTCGAGTTTCAGAACCGAAGTCTTCAACTAAAGCTATGTACCCCATTGGGGAAACTTTTTCTCGCTCCTTAGCAATGTCAATAAAAGTTAATAATTGCATTACTTGTGGAAAGCAAATGCCTCATAAAGATTTTCATTCGTACTGTATTCCTTGCCTAGGCCCTGACCATGAAGTACCTTGCTGTCGGTTTTGTGCTTTATTTAATCAGCGCACTGTCCGTCGTCTGTATATTTTTGTCTCTAAATATTTCGGTTCTCTGTTTAATTATCCAGAAATGTTGTCTGTTAGCCATCCGACTACCAGGATTCCGAAAAAAAAGCAAAGATAAAAACAGAGACAGGCTGCAGAGGTCCAAAACTGCCGACAACGCTTCTCCTATGCCAGTCAGTTCGCCGGTACTCAGTGAGGCGCTTTCGCAGCCCCTGATACCTGTTACTTCTGATTCTCAGGCCTCTACTGAGACCATTTCAGTGTCCAGTATGCCGCGAGATGCTTCAACTTTGGAGCCCGTGGATGGGTCCGGAGCCGCTTTACAGGCACCGGCTTCTGAGGGTGTATTCAGGCCTACGGACTTGCATTTTAAACAGACGCCTCCTTCTTTATTTAGGCCTAAACCTCGATCCATGCCTAAAAAAATGATGCCCATGCCACATGCTCAGGCCTATATGCCTAAAAAACAAATTATAAAAATGGCCGAAGATCTAATAACTCTAATCAGGGGTAGCCAACCCCCCACTTCTAAGAGGCCTAGGTCTGAAGTCGAATATGAATCTTCTGATCAGGATTCTGTTTCTCATTTTTCTGATGATCTGAATTTGCCCTTATCTACTTGTGAAGATTGTGATGCAGACGACACCATTCCCTCTGCTTCCCCTCCTGAGGATTTTTCTTTGGGGAAACCTTACATACTCTAAGGGAGCATTTCCACTGGGAAAGCCAGGATTTTTCTGATTCAAAAAAGAGGCTTAGGGATTTTTTTCTCCTACCTCAGCATAGGCCTTTAGCTATTCCTCCTGTACTGGACATTGTTGATACCTTTTCGGAATCTAGTTTGGCCCCTGATTCCCTGCCTCCTGCTCCCAGAAAACCTGACAGATACTACAGGGTCCCTGAGTCCCACAAGTTCCTTTTTAAAAATCCTGTTGCAGATCCAGAGACTATTTCACAGGGGCCCAAGGGCATTAAGGCTTCTACTGCTAAAAATCCTACCCCTTCTGATAGAGACTCCAGGGCGCTGGATAGATGGGGTAAGAAAGTTTACACTTCTGCAACCTTGGCCATTAGGGCTTTAAACTGCCAGTTTCATATTTTAAAGTATCAGCAACATGTTATTGGACTCCTTAAACAGAAAACAATGTTGATTCCCGACTGTGTGGAAAATAAAGAATTACAGGATTTAATGCATTCTGCTGAACAAGTTGGAAAACATACTGTGCAATGTGGTTTTGATTCATTAGTGGCCTCTTGCAAGGCGGCTGTTACTGGGTCTATGCTCAGAAGGCATGCTTGGCTTAAGGAGCAATCTTTGCCTGATCATGTTAAAGCTAAATTGTTGGATGCTCCATTAAATCAGGACCGCCTGCTTGGCAACAAGGCTGAGGATGGTCTTAAAAAGATGGAAGATAAAGCTAAATCTATGCAAACTGTTAAAAGATTTTTTTACAAGTTCAGCCTCCTAGATTTAGTAGGCACTAGCCCTGTAAGAATTGGTCCTTTCCAGCCCCTTCCAGGTCTTCTCAAGCCAAACCCAGACACAGCAAAAACCCCAGGTTTCAGTCCCAGGGGAGAGACAGAACTGAGCATTGGGGGGCCTCCGCTTCTAAATCTGAGAATAAGACTCCCCCCTTTGGTAAACTGTCTCAATGGCTTTCCTTTAAAATTTGCAAGCACTTGTCAACTGACTGCCCCTTTGGGGGGGGGTTGCTCTTCATGTAAACAATTGGGAATGCATTACCCAGGACAAATGGGTTTTAAATATAGTGTCCCAGGGATACAGATTTCACTTCCACACATTGCCAACACCAAGCGGGTGGCCGGACCTACCCCCAAATCAGTGGGCAGAGGCCCCAAAACAAGTACTTTCTCTCTTAAGCTTGGGGGCTATTCAACTGGTACCAGAAACGGAAAAGGGACAAGGTTTCTACTAGAGAATTTTCCTGGTACCCAGAAAAGGCAATTCATGGCGTCCTATCCTGGACCTGTCTACTCTAAACACCGTTTTGGAGATTCCAAAATTCAAGATGCTGACTCTTCACCAATTACTTCCTGTGCTAGGCAAAGATGCCTGGTTGGCAACACTAGATTTAAAAGAAGCATACCAGCACATCTCAATCAGGGAATCTTGCAGAAGATACCAACACTTCAAAGCAGGCTGCACACCCTCTCTGCACTGCCCTTTGACTTATCTACTGCACCCAGGGTATTCTCAAAGTGTCTAGTTCTAGTTACTGCATTTTGCAGGCAAAGAAATATTCAAATATACCCATACCTGGATGATTGTTTAATTCAGGCAGAAAGCCAGGCCATACTTTTAAATCATCTGGCCTTTGTACAAAGGGTTCTAACTTGTCTGGGGTACACCATAAACGAAAAGAAGTCACACCTGGTACCCTGTCAACAAATTATATTCCTGGGAGCAAGCTTGAATAAAACTTCCCAGATGGCTTACCTCATGCCAGAGAAACAAATTCATTTGACAACCTACTTCAAACAAGTGGCCACAGAAACCCTACTATCTGCAAGACAAATACTGCAAGCCTTGGGATTCATGGCCTCCTGCATTCTTCTAATTCCATATGCAAGACTGCATATGAGGAAACTACAGTGGTATCTAAAAAGCCTATGGTGTCAACATTTTCAAGACCTAGAAACAGTGATTCCTATCCTACCTTGCCTATGCCTAGAGTTCCTTTGGTGGGCAGAGGCTTGCCACCAAAACAAGGGATTACCTTTCACACCACCCCCTGCTGCCCAAACCCTAGCAACAGACTCATCAGACTATGCATGGGAGGCTCACCTGGCAGGGAAGTGCATTCAGGGCAAATGGAATCTAAGTCAAATGCATCTGTGTATCAATCATAAAGAAATGTTAGCTGTACAGAATGCTTTGACAGCCTTCAAGGACCACATTCTTCCAGGACAACTAATGGTAAAGATGGACAACACCACTGTTATGTGGTACATAAACAAGCGGGGGGGGGGGGTACACATTCTTACCCCCTCTGCAGACTACCCATGGCATTGTGGAGCACAGCCTTGAGCTACCAAGTGCACCTACAAGCTCAATTCCTGACAGTAAAATGAAATACATTGGCAGACGGACTAAGCAGAAACCTCATGGACCCACACGAGTGGAAACTGTGGAACCAAGGATTTTCAACATGTTGACAAGCAAATGGGGGAGCCCAGATGTAGACCTGTTTGCCTCTCCCCAGAACTACCAGTTGGACAAATGTTGCACAAGGACTCCCCACAAACAAGCCTGGAAAGTGGATGCTCTGTTCTTTAGCTGGAAATAATGAACGAAATCCCGATGTAAAAGCCCAAAACCAAGGGACCACTGCTCGAACAAGGAATAGAAAAGTAAAATTTATTGACCAAAAATCACACAGAGCTCCAGAAATACAAACAGGTTTAACGCTTTCATCTGCAAACAGGCAGACTTCCTCAGAACCAATTAACCTAATGTGATCCTCTCTTTTTAAAAACTGTTTGGCGCCAAAAACTTTTTGCTTTTTAAAGAGCCATTAACATTTGATGCAACATAGCCACAAATTAATTACTGTTAATACCATCGTGACTGCAACTGTCACGCATACAGAATAAATAACACTACAAAGTCTATAAATATATAGTAATCATATCCTTTAGCTGGAAAAACCTATCAGTCTATGCCTTCCCCCTTCTGCCTCTGCTCTCCAAAGTGCTACTAAAAATCAAACAGGACAAACCAAGGATGATTTTGATTGCTCCAGACTGGCCGCACCAACACTGGTACCCCCTCCTGCTCAGTGCATCATGGTTATCTCCATGGCACCTCCCTCAGACTCCTTCCCTGCTGTCTCAGCAGGAGAACCAGATTCTGCACCCTCAGCTTCTAACACTGAACCTTGCAGCCTGGCTAATTACTTAATCTCTCTTTTACCATCCCTCAGCAAACCTGTGATGGATATAATTGTAGAGGCAAGGAGGCCTAGTACTAGAAAATCTTATGTTGAAAAATGGAAAAGATTCTGTGCCTGGAACCAATCTCAAAGGATGAGCACAGCAGCGCCCAATTTACCTCAGATTTTACAATACATAACTGAGATGCTTCACAAGGGCCTGTATTTTCCTCCATTAAAATCCACACGTCAGCCATTTCAGCTCATTTTAACACAGAACCTCCCCTCTTCTCTCATCCACTGCTCAAGCAGTTCCTCAGAGTAGCCAAAAATTTAAGACCACCCAGAAGAGCTCCAACCCCAGCCTGTGACCTTAACTTTGTCTTGGAGAAACTCACTCTACCTCCCTTCGAGCCAGCTGCTACTGCAGACTTAATTTTTTTTCTTGGAAAACCGCTTTCCTTTTAGCAATCACTTCAGCTAGAAGGGTATCTGAATTACAGGCCCTTATGGCAGTGGAGCCTGTCATCATCTTTCATGCGGACAGGGTATCCCTCGGAACCAATCCATCCTTCATGCTCAAGGTGGTATCCAGTGTTGCTCTTAATCAGTCCATTCATTTGCCAACTTTCTTTCCCAATCCACAGAATAAAGGGAAACACATACTTCATTCTTTAGATGTGCACAGACAACTTAGATTCTACTTGTACAGGACTAAACCTCAAAGGAAATCTGAACAACTGCTGGTAGCATTTGCTGCAGGGGCAGCGGGGAAGGCTATTTCAAAGCAAACCATTTCTAAATGGATAAGCCATTGCATTCATTTCTGCTATAAGCACCATGGAAGACCTATCCCCCAGGGGATCAGACCTCACTATACTAGGGCTGCATCTACATCTACAGCCTTTCTCAGAGGTGTCCGTACATACTTTCACCAAGCATTATCACTTGCCAATTTTCTCTAAATCCAGAGCTGGCCCTAATGCTATCTAAATTCCTCCTCCCAACCATAGCTTTGGGAATCTACCCAAATGTAATGAATGCAGCAGTGAAGCACGAAGAACATAGTACAGTTGTGTACACTTACCAAAAATGTAGATGTTCGAGTGTATTCACTGTTGCAGTTCTGGTTACCCTCCCTCCAGCCCCCAACCTCTTTTGACTATACCTCTACTTTCCTTTACTATGCTTAACAGCCTTTTTGGTGTATTTGCTTTTTGTTGGAGGTATATATTTTATATTTAATTGCTTCCCATTAAGGGGGCACCTGACATCTGGGGCAAGAAAAAACTGATGTAATGATGTCAGCAGCCGACGCAGGACCCAAGACTTTGTTAATCAGGCTGACTGAAGGCTACCTTCAAGCAGATAATCCAAATGTAATGACTGCAGCAGTGAATACACTCGAACATCTACATTTATGGTAAGTGTACACAGCTGTACTTTCCTAGCCCAGAGACTTAAGACAGGATACCATAAGGCACCACTCTGGGAGAAAGACTTAAATGGGTCAGGGGTGCTGAGATAGGAGTGTGTTGAGGGTGGTGTCACGAATAACTCTCATGGGTTGTCTGAGTGACTGTCCAGTTGTATTGCACGCACACCACAATGTACTGGCTGAATTCCTAGGTGGGGTGACAAGACTGGGTCTGCTTGCGAATGTTTAATGCTCCACGTACCTGGGGGCAAGAGGCACCAAGACTAAGAAAAAATAAAAATAAAAAACGTAACCTTTTCTTTTTTAATATAATGTCTTGATATGGAGTCCTTCAGAACTCTCTCTGATTTAACCTGCCTTTTATGTTGCAAGGATTCCTTCTTTTGGCTTTGTACTTGCATATTATGTCGTAATAGGTTGAGATCCCGTTTTGATTCTGCCAAAGTTCACCTTGAGGAAGGCAAAGGGAGATGCACAGGATACTTTTGGTAACGTTAGTTTTTAAATCATTTAATCAACCGGTCCAATGATCTTCCTCCATTTCCATTGTGGATTTTGATGCTTGTTTCAAGGGTACTTGTAGGTTCCTTATTTTCTTGTTGTTTTCTGTCTTGAACTTCGGCAATGTTCTTATTCCGAGTTTCCATTATGCCTGTGATGGGGGAAGAGTTCTAACACTGTGCACCTCCACTCTCTATTTAATATCTGATTATGTTAATCTTGTGCATTGACAAGTGGATTATGTACAGTTGCCTTTCGAGTCGCTTGGTAATTTATGCAGCATTAGATGTTCCTGTAGTTTCATTACATCACTACATTGTCTTGCCTTCCTAAGCTGTCATTCTTCGCTCCTTACCCACACCATATCAGCTACTTTGTAACCATCAGCTCACTGCCAGAACCTTTCCTTGTCTTACAGTCACTAGATGTCTGCTTTGTCTCCCAAATTGGGACAACCCACAGTCGAGGGGACAATCTAGAAATTAAAATCTTAGTTTGAGTACCCAAAAAAGAACATAAAGGTCTTGAGTGCAGTGTCATTGTAGGCACCAGCTTGGAGGTGCTAAGCTTTCTCTTATTTTCAGTAGTCGTAATTACCTTGCATAGGTGATGCTCCCTTTCAGCTGTGTCATGCAGTTAAAATGTACTGCATTCCTTTTGCTGTGCACTGTGGGTACCATCATCTATTTGTCCTACACATGGCAGACTCGCTCTCCTACTATTCCCTTTTTCTTGGAGTATATGAGCCAGCCCTAGCTGCTAGCTCCATTCTATCCCAGATGGTTCCTTCAATTACACAGGCTTAGGTAAGCAATCATGGGTTAGTTGGAGGTAGTTAACAGTTTTCATCCCTTTCTTCATCATCTTCTTTCGGCTGTTCCCGTTAGGGGTCGCCACAGCGGATCACCTGTTTCCATTTCTTCCTGTCCTCTGCATCTTGCTCTGTCACACCAACCACCTGCATGTCCTCTCTCACCACATTCATAAACCTTATCTTAGGCCTTCCTCTTTTTCTGTTACCTGGTGGCTTCATCCTTAACATCTTTTTCCCATTATACTCAGCATCCCTCCTCAGCACATGTCCAAACCAACGTAATCTTGCCTCTCTGGCTTTGTCTCCAAACCTTCCAACCTGGGCTGACCCTCCAATATACTTCCTAATCCCTTTCTATGTTTCATTTTTCAGTTGAGGCGCTTCATTCCTGCAATAGTGATCTGGATAACTCATTCTTGTGGACCTTTTAGTCATCATTGTTTGTTTGTTTATTTTTTATTGCTGTATTGCAGAATAGTATTTGCATTACTTCCAGTGCAACAAAATATGTATGACTGATTCATCACTAAGCAGTATGTGCTTTACCTCTGGTTGTCTGGAAAATGTTAGTTTGCATTTTTTAAACACCTTTATTAAATTATCACTTAAGACAAAGGCAAGCATACCATAGCAGAAAAGATACCATATTAACATTTTTTTCCATTTACATAGGTTATACATTAGTTTTTTTTACCATGTAACTATCAGTGTGACATTGCATAATTTGCTGAATTCCTGCTGCCATCCTTTAAACCTCACAACTCCTCCTTCTGAACATTATTCTGAGTATTGTTCCCACAATTTCCATTTACTTACATGTAATTTGCTCCTTCTCTTTTCTAAGAAAAATCCTCTTTCAGTTAGATGCTCATAGAGTTACACTGCTGCAGTCATTACACTTGGGTTATCCTGCTGTCAGGCGGTCCCGCAGTCGGTCAGAGTTCCAAAGTCTTGGTCTGGCGTCTGTTGCTGTCGCTTCTTCCCTGACGTCTCAATCCTGTGTCCCAGCTCCAAAGAATTATTTCTTTATTTACTGGAATTTGTTCATGCAGTATTTCTGACTGGGTATTGTGTAGGAAATTTTTAAAATTTGCTAAGAAAACAAATAATTTCCTTAGTTGTACATGTTTGCTCACCCAATATTTCTGACAGAGTACTCTGCAAGGAAGTCTCCCAACTTATCACACTCCCAAATCAAATGTGCCCGGTTCCCTCCTCCTTCCCTATAAGACCTGCAACATTTGCGGTCTACCTGAGGAAAAATACTTTGAAGTCTGCTTGGGGTATAAAAATACCTATGCAAACACTACCAAGGAAAGATCCTAAACTTTTTGGACTTTGTTTCATACGTGAGAAGCCATACATTTGTCCTTTCACTGTTCTCTTGTAAATTCCTTATCCAATCTCTCTTCCCAATCTTTTCTAACCTCCTCTGATCAAATCTTATAGTTATCCTGGAATATTTTATATGCCATATTTAGTATCCGTTTTTAACAGCAGCCTCTATTCTAGAGTCAGCTAAAAACTCTTCCAGAGCAGGTCTTAAGTTTTAAGATTCCCCTATCCCTTTCTCTTTGCCTATACTCTGATATCAGTCCCTAATAGGGAAGGTATTCTCCAGCCCACTGTCCATATGTCTTTTTGGGCTCATCCCACTCTTAAATTGGTTTGGTTGCCAGTTTTGTAAAGTAAACTACAGCCCCATCTTGCCAGTTTTCTGTAAACTTCCTTGCAGGCTTCTCTATTTGCAAAGTCGTCTTTCTCCATTCTTGTGTTGGCTTACTTCTTAAGATACTTCTGCAGCTTTAATCATACGGAATCATCCTCAAAGATCTGCATCCAAAACCACCTGAATTTTAGTGACAAAATCATGATGTATGGCTTTGTAGATTGATGGATATGCTTCTAGCATGTCAGAACATTAATTCATTCACTCCAGTGGAGCTCGCAAAGTTTGCATTGCAACTTCCAGTGGGCGGAGCCTAAGCATTTTCACAGAATAAAAATTATGTCCTCACATTTCAAACAAGTGTTCATATCTCTGGAACCATAGAGGTTATGAAAGAAGTATAAATGGCAAACTCTTCAGCACAAACTATTTTTATAGTGGTAGTATCCTTTAGGGTCTAGGTCGTAAACAGAATTTTATAAGTCACAGTAAACACAATAACAGTTACAATTGTAATATTTTATATAAACAACTTGCAATATCTCCGCAACTACTCAAGTTACACACATATGATGTCCTTAGCATTTTATTCCTCTAACTTAATTGCTTTCATATGAGGCTAAGGAGTTCTGTTATTTGGTTGTTTAGATATTTTGAAAAATGTGAAAATTATATCAATGTAAATTAATATCTTAAGACAACAGTTAATATCTGATGTTAAGTTGTCTATCTCGCCTTCATTCTTGCTGGATGGGTTCGGAGCCGATCCTCGGCTCCGACTCGGCCATTCTAAAAGCTCGAGAGCTAGTTCCACCGGCTCGAGGCTCCCCTATATCCCACAATGCTAGGCGGTAACTCCTCAGATCTCGTTTGCCGCTACAGCGATAGAGGTGCGTTCCTACCGGCTCAGGTTAGTTTTTGAAAAGAAACTAGTTTTTCTTAGCTTTTTTCCCCTTTTTAAGTTAGTTTTTTCTAAATGGTTACATTTTGAGTAGCTCCATCCCATTCCCTGTAAATGTCCCTCTTTTCCAAAAACTCACTAGAAATGTTCCCTTGGGCCTTAGGCCCAGTCCCTTCCTTCCTAGTAGTGAGTGACTGTGTTTTATAGGGATTTTATTTTCTAATTACTTCTAACTTAATTTAATTTAGTTTAAATTATTTTTTAAGTGTAATCGGTGTGTGTGTGTTTGTGTGGTTACACTTCTCTCTTAGACATGTCTAAGGAATCAAAGGTCTCAGGCTTTAAGAAGTGTGACTCATGCTGTCAGAAGATGTCTCTGACAGACGGTCACACTTCTTGTGTGTACTGCCTGGGACCTTTGCACCTGCAGGACTCATGTGCTGTTTGCCATGGCTTCAGCCCTAGAGTCCTGCAGGAGCGAAAAAATAAACTTATGTTGAGGGGCTTATTGAAGCCTGAGGGTCCCTCGACTCAGTCCTCGGGGAAACCCTCTAAACCTTCCAGACCTTCGACTCCAGTCTCTGAGCAGTCTTCTGGGGGTCCTAAGACTATTCGAACATCGGCTCCGGCCAGAGCCGATGAATCTCGAACACATGCCCCTACTGTTTCCTCGGCTCCGGCCGGAGCCGAGGAAGACATAACTGAGTCGGCTCCGATCAAGTTGTTGGAACCGACATCTAGAAAAAGGTCCCGATCTCCATCTATCGTCTCCATTCATTCGGCTCCAGCATCACCTTTGCTGTCTGAACGGAGCCATAGATCCCACTCCTCTAGGTCTTCCAGGTTATCGGACCATGACCTTCAGAGAGTAGTGAGTCGACTTCTTAAGTCCGAGGCACTAGCCCAGATGCTTCAAAGTCCGACTCAACAGTCGAGAACTATTCCCATTACTCAAAATGTTCCTCCTCTGACTCTTTTGAGTTCGGAGCCGGGGCGGCTCGGACCCGAGACTGTGGTGGCGTCGGAACCGATACCTTTGTCTTCAGTTCCGTCGTCTGCTCCGATGTCTTCCTTGGAAGAATCTCGGCGCCAGACTTCCCTCGTCGGCTCCGAGGGGGTGAGTGGCATCGGACCCTTGTCCGACCCCGCTCTCCCTCTCGGTGCTTCGGCGCTGGTGAGTTTGATTCCGACATCGGCCTCGGAGCCATCACTGTCTGTGCCGGGGGAGGTTTTCAGTTTTTCGGAGCGGAGACCTCTGGCTCTGCCTGACAGGGGTGCCTTCGAGGTCATGAGGAGCGTGTTAGAACCAGGTTCAACTCCACAGTCGGTTCCTTCTGCCCCTCCCTCCATGGTGCCTCCGTTGATTTCTACTCACTCTCTCATCCCGACCGTAGAGAGCCAGCTCCCCAAGTTTCCCCAGTGGGGATCTCCTCCTCTTCCAAGGCCTCTCCTGACCCGGTAGGAGAGCCCCCTAGGAAGAGGCAATGCAAGAGGAAGCACATTGACTCCCCTGAGTCTGTCACCTCTGACACTGCTTTAGAGGATTCTGAAGGTTCCCCTTGTTCCCCCTCTGAAGATGTCTCCTTTGCAGACATCCTTGAAATCTTAAAACAGAGGGGGAATTGGCTAGCCCTCAACCCTTCAGAGGATGAATCAGTGTATCTTGAGGTGTTTGGCTCTCGCCCTTCCACCTCCTGGGTGTCCCCTCCCTTTGACCCCCTTATGCAAGTGGTGGCAAAGAAGGCTTGGGCGGCTCCTGATTCAGTGGAACCCACCCCCAGGAGACCATCAAAATTCATCACTGCCCCCAAGGACAAAGAATTTTTAACCAAAGGCGTCTCTGTTGATGCTATGGTGGTGGCTGCGGCCACCAAGAAGGAGTTAGCTGATCCTTCGGTGCCTGTTCATCCTCCTAACAAGGAGTCTAGGTCGATGGACAGGTACGGGAAGCGGATGTTCTCGTCAGCGACCTTTACTATGAGATCGCTGAATTACCTGTGTCATTTCACTCATCTTCAGAGGGATTTGCTCAAGGAAGCGAGCGAAATGTTAAAGAACCCAACAGCTGTGGGTTTCCAGGATAGAATGAATTCTCAGCTGGCAACCCTTAATTCTATAACTAACTCCTCCGTGTGCCTCCTTTCATATGCGGCGGATGGAGCAAGTAGAGCGGCAGGTACAGGTGTAGCCTTGCATAGGCACGCCTGGATGCGGCTATGTAACTTTGCGGACACGTTCAAGGCGTCCTTCACTAATTCCCCCTTTGATGGATCATCCCTCTTTGGTCCTCAAGTGAAGGAAACCCTGACTAGGTGCGAGACTGATGGCAAAACTCTCTGCCGTCGGAGTCCGTTTTTCTACTCCTTCTAGGCCTTACCCCAAAGGCCAGAAGGGGGGAAAGATGTGGTTCCGCAAACAATCTCAAGGAGATTTGCCTGATGCACAGAGTCGATTCCCCTCTAGAGGCAGAGGGGGAACAATAATGGTAGACGCCGTCCTAGAGGCAGAGGGGGCCCGCAGAATCAGGGCAGTCGAGAATCCTTTTCCGACAAGCCCTTTCAGCATCCCTGAGGTGTTGCCCGGCTGTCCACCTTCGGAGGCAGTCGGGGGAAGATTATCACTGAACCCAGAAGCCTGGCTATCCCTAACTTAAGACAAGTGGGTACAGTCTATCATTTCCAAAGGCTACAGAATCCCTTTCCTTTTCTTTCCGAAGCAATCCAGAAAATCCCTTCCAGATGTTCCACCCAGTCAAAGGGAGCAAGCAGCATTAGAAATTTCAAAGCTGCTCGCAAAAAGAGCCATTCAACCAGTTCCAGCAGACCAAATAGGATCCGGAATCTACTCCAAATTCTTTTTGGTTCTAAAGAAAACAGGGGACTGGAGACCCATTCTGGATCTCAGCAACTTGAACAAGTTTGTCAAGAAAACGAAGTTCCGGATGGTCACGCTGCAGTCCATTTTACCCCTTTTGGGGCGGGACAACTGGATGTGCTCGATAGATCTCCAGGACGCGTATTATCACATCAGAATGAGTCGACGCTCTTGGAGGTTTCTCCGCTTCAGGCTGGGAACCAGTCATTTCCAATTCAGAGCCTTGCCCTTTGGTCTCACTACAGCCCCCCGAGTGTTTACCAAATGCATGGCAGTGGTAGCCTCTCATCTGAGATGACAAGGATTCCAGGTGTTTCCTTATTTAGACGACTGGCTCCTTACAGCCCCCACCAAGCATCTTTTACTTCTCGCCAGAGACTACACCTTTCACACATGTCAGGCACTAGGCATTTCAACAAATTACGAAAAGTCTGTCTTGTCGCCTTGTCGTGTTATTACTTTTATAGGCGCAAATCTAGACACAGTCAACATGTCAGCCAGACTCACAGAGCAGAGAATAGCAGACATACACAGACAGGTCTGTCTTGTTTTGCAGAGCAACAAAGTCAAAGCCAGATTGATCCTGAAAGTTTTAGGGATTATGGCGGCGGCCAACCCTCTTCTACCATTAGCTCGCTTCCATATGAGAATTTTTCAATGGATGCTCTTCACACAATGGTCTTTCCAACGACTTCCAATGTTCCATCCTATTCGGATAACTCAATCGTGCAAGAATCATCTCTCTTGGTGGATCACATCTCCCCAGCTCCTCCTAGGGAGACCTTTCGTCCCTCCCCTTCCGGTTGCTACAGTGACAACGGACGCCTCCCTGATCGGGTTGGGGGGGGGGCATTACCAGGGCAGGACAGTCCAGGGTATGTGGCAACCGTTCGAGTGCCACTTGCACATAAACGTCCTAGAGATGAGAGCAGTGCTTCTAGAGTTGCAAGCCTTACAAGACTCTCTTCCCAAGGGAACTATAGCAATTCAGACAGACAACATTGCTGTAGTGTGGTACATCAACAAACAAGGCGGAACCAGATCTTACCCCCTATGTCGAGAGGCACTCAGACTGTGGCAATGGGCGATTTCTTCTCAACGGTTTCTGTTAGCAACGCATATTCCCGGGAAGTCCAGTGTGATTGCAGACAAATTGAGCAGAGCTATTCTCATGCCTCACGAGTGGTCTCTGAAGAATTCAGTGTTGGAGAAAGTTTTTCGAAAGTGGGGCTGGCTTTGCTGCGACCTTTTCGCTACTCCCCAAAACAGCAAGTGCGACGATTTTTTCACCCTCTTTCCCCAACCAGGCTACCCCAGCAGAGACGCTCTAGTACACGATTGGCCCCAGGGACTTCTGTATGCTTTTCCTCCCTTCCCACTATCTCAACTAATACAGAAAGCCATCGCTCAGAAAGCTTCCATGATCCTTATTCCCCCTTACTGGCCTCGACAGGTTTGGTTCCCATTCCTCCACTGTTATCTGTTGGAGCAACCTTGGCATCTGGACCCAGTTCCAGACCTCTTGACCCATCAGTCGGGTCAGTTGCACCACTCCCTTCCTTCTCTGAACCTCATAGCGTGGTTCCTCCAATTCCAACTTTAGCCAGGCTTCCTCTGATATCTCACTCAGTTAGAGATATCTTGACAGCCTCTCATAAATCTTCCACTCGGAAGATTTATCTTAACAAGTGGAAACGTTTTTCCTATTGGGCGCAGTCAAAGAATATAGATCCTTTCACTGCTTCCATTCAATCAGTTCTAGACTTTCTAGCCGAACTTTTCCACTCAGGTTCGTCTCCGTCTACCATTAGAGTTCAATTGGCAGCAATTTCGAACTTTCATGTTGGAGTCTCAGAGTCCTCCATTATGTTTCACAAACTCTGCAAAGCCTTTTTAAAGGGAGTTTTTCTCCTCAAACCACCCATCAGAGATCCTCCTCCCCAATGGGATCTCAACTTGGTTCTAACGTCCTTAATTCTTTCCCCCTTTGAACCTGCGGCTTCATGTTCAATAAAGTTACTTTCTTGGAAACACTCTTTTTAGTAGCTATCACTTCAGCTAGAAGAGTCTCTGAACTCCATGCTCTGTGCAGTCGACCCCCTTATCTTGTGTTTCATAAGGATAGGGTGTCCTTACGTACTAACCCATCCTTTTTGCCCAAAGTAGCTTCACTGGCAAATTTGAATCAAACCATTGAGCTTCCTGTCTTCTTCCCTAATTATTCTAATAGGTCAGAACAAAAGTTACACTGTTTAGATATTCATCGCCAACTTAGGTACTATTTAGACAGGACCAAACAATTCAGGAAATCTGACCAACTGTTCGTTTCTTATGCAGAAGGTAGAATGGGCCTTCCAGTTTCTAAAGTGTCTCTCTCTCTCTAGATGGCTTACTTCATTGATTACCCTAGTGTATGAGATAAGACATCAACAGTTGCCATCCAAACCCAGGGCTCATTCAACTAGAGCTTTAGCCACTTCTATAGCTTTCCAAGATAGGCTGCCTATTGATTCGATTTGTTCTGCAGCTACTTGGGCTTCTCCCCATACCTTCATTTCTCATTATAAGTTGGACTTGGCCTCTAGAGACCGAGCCAACTTTGGTTCCACTGTACTCAAGAGTCTGTTCCGATAGGCCACCCGGGACAAGGTGCTAGGGACGCGGTCCCATCCAGCAAGAATGAAGGCGAGATAGACAACTTAACATTTAGAAGTTATGTACCTACCATAACGTTCCATGTTAGTTGTCGTCTTCTTGCCTTCTTTCTTGCGTCCCACCCTCCTTCCCCCTAGCCAGGACAGACCTAGAGGAGTTTTTTCTTTGTTCCTTTTATGGATTTTCCTTGCTGGCCTTAGCTTTCAAACGAGATCTGAGGAGTTACCGCCTAGCATTGTGGGATATAGGGGAGCCTCGAGCTTTTAGAGTGGCCGAGTCGGAGCCGAGGATCGGCTCCGAACCCATCCAGCAAGAAAGAAGGCGAGAAGAAGACAACTAACATGGAACGTTATGGTAGGTACATAACTTCTAATTTACCTGCATTAGGTGAAATATTAATGCAGTTGAGTTTGCCATTGTGTAAGCTTTACAGTGAAATCTTTTAAAACTTTATACATATATGTTATGGAATTATTGATGCAAATATAAACAAGCAATATTTGACACATAGAGGCGTCAGTAGGAGTTAACTGCAGATGCACCTGGAGATGTCAGTCTGATGTAATGTGTTAAGGGGATGTGTAAGACCTACATTATTTATTTAATTCTCTAGATATTGATTTGTTACTGCTGTAATTTCTCAATGTTGACCAGTTTCTAATCAATACCAACTGATATTTTTAAATAAACCCCAAACCTCTAGCTTTAGGGGATTCTTAGATCCTTTAGTCGACACATTGTTTTCTCCTCCAAGTTGAAAGCCAGCTAATTGTTCCCCAGGTGGTCAAAATACTTATAAGCCAAATTTTCCCCTTCAAAGACAAAATTCTGATGCCATGCTTGCTGCCATTCATATGGGGTGGCCTTCCTTCCCTGTGTAATTCTCTCCCAGTGGTGCCTCTGAATTCTGCTGTCAGTTTCCAAGGAAAGCTGTTCTGATCTGATGTTGTCCTCATTCATTCCTCAACTAATGGGTCTCTGATCCAACTCTGATGCATTTAGTAGACTCTCGGATCCAGCTGTCGAGCTCCTCCTTTTACCCACAATGCCCCAGTCTACCTGCAATACCTCAGATTTTGTTTACCACAATATCACTACAGAGGCGGATCCATCTCACAGAGCTTTGGGTGTATTTTTCAGTTTCAGTGGGTGCAGTTTTCTTGTTTTTTCCACCCTATAGTCTTACCTCTTCTCATCACCTCTTCCTCCTTTATCTTAGTTTCACGAGTTTCTATCATTTTAGGGTTGTAAATCCTAGTTTTTCTTTCTCTTCTGTTTTTCTACCTGGGGTAGCTCTCAGCACCATAGTTGGTGCTTTCTTTTTCTTCCTTTAGAGGGTAACTTCTTTACCCTACCATTGTTGGTAGCTTTAAAAAAGTTTGGTTCTCTGTACAATTTTTTTGTAGTTATGGCTGATAAACCCACTGGGTTTAAGAAATGCACTTCGGTGGGCACAAGATCCCTAATTCTGATACCTATAGGGAGTGTGTCTAATGTCTTAGTGCTTCACAGTTAAATACCGACTGTTCCATTTGTGCAGGATTTAATTCTAAGGCTTTAGCAACTGTCATAACAAACTGGTCCTAAAGGGCTTGCTACCTTCATCTTCTCTTCTGCTGCAGGGACTCAAACCCCTGCAAAAACACCTAAGGCCTCTTCAGAGGCGAAGGAGTCAAAGTGGTCTCCAACCTTCTCTCCTAAGTAAACCTATTTCTTCGGATCCTCCTACTACATTTCAGAAAATATCTGATCCGACACGTTCAGATCAGAAGTGAAAATAGTCTGATCTGACCCTTACCAACCCTTACCTATTCTAAGTCTCCAAGGACCCAGTCCCCAGGGTTCTCTGTAGCCTGTCTGTCCTCAGCTCCATTCTGTCTTCCTATAAAAGACTCCAAGGAGAGAGCCCCAGTCTTCCACATCCTCCATCAGGTCCTCCAGGAGCCTTTCCAAAGCCGAAGTGGATAGGATGATGAGGAAGGTCATTAAAAAACATCCAAAGTGTGTATACCGTGCGACTCCATGGAAAAAAAATTAACCAGCAGAATGAGGTCCATGTAGTCACAGCTACTGCTGGGGAACAAAAAGGCTATCACTGCATACTCCAGCACAAACAGCTTAACAAGTACAATTGTGTCTTATTCCTGAAGTAAGATGTTGAGCGATTTCATCTCAGCAACTCAGGACTTCATCCATCAGAACATTTTGAAAAACTAAAACACCAGCTTAAGTACAGTTCAGAATAAATAAATAATCAGTCATTCCGTAAAACATTTATTCAATGAAAATACTAACAGTTAAAAATAGTAAGAAACTGATAATACAAAAATGTAGAATTTTAAAAAAAATTTTTTTATCGTACGACACCATGAAAGAGTTTGGTATAAAACCATAAGTGGATTTCTGTACAAAAAAAGCTAACTGAGTGCACACAAGTTTTGAAATGAAATTTCTCACAGGTGTTTATAAGTGAATCCTAGCTTGGCAGCTCTCATTTTTAAGGCATGGTAAATTGAAATGTTCTCATTTAGCTCTGGAAGTGTAGTGGCGTCTAAATGGATTTGCCACACTAATTTTCCAACTGACCACCTCTAACACTGGCATTTACTGTTTCCAAAATTCCAAATCCAAAATTGGTGAAACCCTGAAAACTTGGGAATGTTTATGTATGGCATTATTTGCGTTTCCTTTTCTAATATCATGCATATGTTATATTCTTTTAGCTAACTTCCTCTCTGTTTTGCCCATATAGTATGCCTGGTATTGTTTATAAATGTCTATATACACTAGCCCCTTGGTTTCACAATTCCCCTTAGAAAAATTCCTTTGGTGGAACAGATCATTCAACACTACACTTCCTGGATGTATAGGAACAAAAATTACACCTCCCACACTTCCTTGCTAATTGTACTTCATCTCTGTTGCACTCTTATATTTTCTTAATATTTTTATCAACCTTTTTTACAAATTTGGGCTCGTATCCTACAGTTCAGAAGACCATCTATTTTCAGTATGGACCAGTTCTTATTAATAATCCTCACAAGAGAACAGGTATCATTGTATTTGATTGCCATAGAATTGTAGAAGTTGGGAACATTGTTCTGTAAAGTGCAATAAACCACGTCACCGTTGGAGTTTCCCAAAAGGGGGATATATTTAACTCCCCCTTCTTTTGACTGCCTTGTCATAGACAGTCGAAAGTAAATCATGCGCGTACCCTTTCTGTAAAAACATAGACTTCAGTCTAAACCGCGAACAATAGTAGTGCCGTGGCCAAAAACCACCCAGTTGGAAAAATCAGTTTATTAATAAAGTTGAGCTCTTTCATTCCACTTATGACAGAACTAAATACAACATCTAAAAAAGCATTTAAACAGCTAAGTAAAAGATCACCTGATAAAATCCACCAGTAAAACCATACAATTATGACTAACATTGTAATGTTTTAATTAATTGAACAAGACTCGTTAAGCCCTGGATAACACAAGGCGTTGAGTCTTAGTTGCCAAAACTCCAAATGCGCTTTGAAAATGCGTTCCTGCATATCATTTGTTCAGTCACCAAAAAAAAAAATGTCAAAGTACTTGACATGCTTATATAATGCATTAGATGTTTTCTTATTTTTCCTATGTAAAAGAAGATGGTCATATATTTAAATATTCTGGATGTTTTCCCTATTCAAAATGCCGAACAAACTCTGCATTGGGTCATGTATACTACCTGTCGAGATTGACAAAAAAAAACTGCTGTGTATTTTTTTATTCTATGTCCCCAGTTTTGAAACTGACCTCACAAAAAATATGGGAGCACTGTGAACATCTCCCACAACTAAATGTTTCATTTCCTTGTTCTAAATTGGTCGGTGCCCTCTTGCTGGACTCTGTCTTGAAAGCCCTTTCTGTCCTGTAAGTGAAATATGGTCTCATCCTAATTTTTCCTACCAAATCAGAATCTGCTAGAAACATCTGGAAAAAGATTTTGTTAGTGGTAGATTTAATTCTAAAATTTACAGAAGTCCACCTTCTCCAATTCATACCTCCATTACACCACTTGACACCCTAGGCATCGGAAAAAGCAGTGGCTAAGGGGAAGTTAGGGTAGCCAGGATGGTATCGGAGTTGGATGGATTTTATATAAGTAATGTGAATTTGTGATAAATATGTTCATAAGAAGGGTCTATCCTGACATTTTTTAAGTGAAATTAAAAGTCAGGTGATTAGCAAAAGAGAGAGGGTTTTATAAATCTATTTTGAATTCAGAAATGGATAAAAAGGAGGAAGTTCAGTTTAAACAGGTCGTACCATTTAAGTCATTTTTTATCTCAACTTATACCTTGGGTAGTTGTGTTGTTTTGCAGTCTAGTAAGAAAAATTGGCAACTGTTTTTAGCAGATACTGATTTGGTAGGAAAAAAATGGGATGTAACCATATTTCATTTATAGGAAAGATAGGGATTTTAAGACAAGTCCTGCAGGAGGTTACTGACAAATTTAGAACAACAAAGAAATGGAACATTTAGGTGTGGGAGATGTTCACAGTGCTCCCATGTTTTTTGTGAGGGCAGTTTCAAAGTTGGGGACATAGAATATAAAATACACAGCCATTTTTCTTGTCAATCTAGACAGGTAGTGTACGTGGTCCATTGCAGACTTTGTTCTGCATTTTATATAGGGAAAACATCCATAAAATTTAAAGGCAGAACATGTGAGCATCTTTTAGATATAAGAAAACATCTAATGTATTATATAAACACGTCAAGAACTCTGATAACCATTATTTTTATTTTTTTGTGACTGAACAGTTTAATAATAATATTTTAAGAGCATTTGGAGTTTTGTGAACTGAGATGGCAACTAAGACTCGATGCTTTGTGTTATCCAGGGCTTAATGAGGCTTGTTCAGTTAATTAATTGCTCAAATTAAAACATAATGTTAGTCGTAATTAATTGTAAGGTTTTATTGGTGGATTTTATCAGATGATCTTTTACTTAGCTGTTGTTTAAATGTTATTTTTAGATGATGTATTTAGTTCTGATGAAGTTCTGTCATAAGAAGAACAAAATTGCTCAACTTTATTAATAAACTTTGGATTTTACAAAGTGTGTGGTTTTTGGCCACTGCACTACTACTGTTCGTAGTTTAGTAAGTTTTTCTTGATGGTTACAGTCTATAGACTTCATTTTGTCCAGTTCTTCCAAAAACAGGCTATCTCTAGATGCCATCCTAGCTGCCCTTATGAATTGTGCCTTGATCAAATTTCTTTTACAGTGTGAAGGATGTGAACTGTTGTAGTGTAAGTATGACTTGGAAAAGTTTTTTTTTTTTTTTTTGTATAGAGGAAATAGTGTCCATTCTCTACTATTAGATTTACATATAATTAGTGGCAAGATTGAAATGAATGTCTGAATCTTAAAAATTGATGTAGTACCCAAAATATAGTTTAAAAAAACCATCTGTAACATCCCCAATTTTCAGCCAGATAATAAAAATATCATCCAGGAACCTACAATTAAGGGCCCAGAAAGAGTGGAAGGCTGAGTGGAACACACAAGATTTTTCCCAGGTGAGCATGACCAGGTTGGCAAAAATGGAGGCACAAGTTGCCCCCATAGCAATCCCTTTGATCTGGCTGTAAAACTCCCCTTCAAAAAATAAAAAAAATGTTCTGCAACACTAATTCAGCCAGTTCTACCAAGAATTTTACATCTCTCTGTTCCAAGAATTTAAATTCAACAAGTATGTCATGAAAGAATTAAGTCCCCAATCATGGGGAGTGCTTGTAAAAAGATCAGTAACATCATTCCTGACAAAATTATAGTTCTTGGACAAAAGATCATTAATATGTTTTCCCAAAAATCCCAAGACTCTCTTAGAACATAGGTTGTATCTCATAAAACATTGTCAGTATAGACTGCCAGGAGGTACGTCTTGGATCCTTATGCAGATGCAATCAATCTGTAAGGGGGATCAAGTGTGTTCTTATGTGTTTCGGGAATACCAAGCATCACCGGGAGCAAAGGGTGTTTGAAAGGAAATCTTTAGTTTCAAAACTAATAACTCCTTGAGCAAATGCATCATCTAAAAATAAATTCATCTTTTGATATGCAATATTTCATTTCTTGAAGGAGGGATGTATTTTGAATCATCCTGCAATAACTCAAAAATCTTACTACATTGATTTGGTCAGCTAGAACCACTCCACCTCCTTTATCTGGTTCCTTGACTCTTACAGTTTTGTCTTTTCTCAAACAATGCAATATTATATACGCATCCTTAGGTTAGAAAACCACTTGTTTGTTTCTTGAGTGAGTGTAAAGACCCCTTTCACATGCCTTCTTAAATAAGCCATTGGTTTTGTTTAATTGTGGATTAGTAATGCAGATCCTGTCTAATACAAAAAATAAGTCTAAAGTACAATAGTGCAAGATACTAAATTGGTAAGATAAAATAGGCTGAAGGCGATAATCCAACAAATTTAATGTTAAGCACCTCCATTTCAAATTTACAGAAACTTTATCAGAACTAGTTTCATTGAGTAATTGATCTGATATTGTCAATTTTCATTCACTCCTCAACCACTGGGTTTGGAGCCGAACCTCAGATCTGACTCTGCTGTTATTATATCTTGTGGCCAACTGAAACTCTCGAAATACTCTCTACCCATAATGCACAAATCCCCTAACATACCTCTGATCTCCATTGCCACTTTTGCGAATAGACATGGTCAGCTTTGCTCTCGTGCAAATTTAAAGATAAGTTTTGTTTGAACAACTTTTTTTCCTGTTTCTCCCTTTGTACACTTAGTATATTTTTCAAATACCATTGCTTGTACTTTTTCCTTGTAATATCTCCAGTTATTACATTTTAAAACTTTAAAATTTAACACTTCTCTTTTTGTGTAACTTTTTCCTGTTGCACCATTGGTGTATTTTCATGTATCATTGCTGGTACTTTTATTAATTTCCTTCTTACCCTTTCTTTAAAATAAAAATCTTGCTGTCTTTGTTTTTTTTTCCAGAATTTCAGAAAATGCTTCAAAAAGTATAGAAAGTGTGGCCATAAGCTACCTTGTTCAGATGCTCATGATTTTTGCATCAATTGTTTAGGCCCAGAACATTTTAATATAGAATAAAGTATTTTCAAAAGCTTTAAACCGTGAGCAATAGCGGACTGTAAAAATAAGCTGATTCTAAAGGGACTTTTTCCTACTAATTTTTCGGGAGTCATTTCTGGGGTTCAACCTCCTAAGATCACTTCAAATGAGGCTACAAAAAAGTCCACAAAGAAATTGATATCTTTGACTCCATCCTCAATGGAGCTGCCACAAAAAAAAAGTCAGATGCAAAGCTTTCTGGCTCGAAGACTTCGACAGGATCACCTAAAATGACCTCAGATCAGAGTATGTTGGATCTTAAATCACTCCTTTGGAACTGATACTCTCCCTTCATAGACCCAGTGCCATCTAGGGTCCCATTTCCTTTCATAGAAAGATGGCATTCCAATTCACCATCAATTGCTTTATCTCGTTCTTCCAGGAGTCTCACTTAAGCCAATGCAGATAGAATGGTGACGTTTCTCTCACCACAGGTACATATGGGGGTTCTTCTGGCTCCTACCCCTTTGGGTCTGGAAGTTCTGCCCAGTTCTACGCCTCGAGTATTGGCTCCTTCTCAGATTCTACACTTAGTTTCGGAGTTCTTGGATCTGAGTTTGCTGAGACCATCTGAATCGGATCTGAGGATAGTTGTGTCCTTGGATCCAAGGATTTTTCTGAGTGCCCCAGCTCTGACAAGTTTGGAACTGAGTGGCTCTCAGAACTGTAGTGTCCCGGTCAGATCTGAGGTGTTGGAGTTGACTCTGAAGTTTTTGGAGCTGTCTTTCACCATCAGAACCTCAGCTTTGGACAGCTTGGCTCCGACCTCTGCCTCAGGTGGATTATCTATGCAGCAGATGGAACCAATTTAGTGGAAGCTTGGCTTCTTCGCTCCATTTGCTTCCTTCTCCCTGGGACGGTTTGTCTTTGAAGTATTGGAGAGAGCTTGTTCTCTGCTTCAGCAGGATGGACAGTCTGTCTTCCCTCAGATCTTCCTTCAACATCTCATATGTTTCTGTGCTTTGAGCCTCAACATTTAACTCCACAAGGATAGCCAGTCCAGCCTCTCCAGGCTACACACCAGGATATTACCATTTATTCCGACACTTGTCCACAACTTCTCACCAAGGAAATATCCCAGAAAAGAAAGTGCCAAAGGAGGAACTTAGATTGCCCCACACGAATCTATCACAGATGACCTATTTTGACTAAGGAGAAGGATCCCCTAAACCACCATCCAAAGACATCAAGTTTGGAGGCATTCTGGAGATCCTTAAACAACAAGGTGGTTGGTCTTCCCAAAATCTTTCTCGGGAGGAGTCTGTATTCCTGGAGGCATTTGGATCTGGCCCATCTATCTCCTGGGTAACTCTGCCCGCTGATGAGGTCATTGATTTGATCTCTCAGCAGGTATGGAAGGAACCTGATGCGGATGAACCTATCCCCGAGAGACCAGACCAAGGTAAGGGACCACCAACAGGGAATTCTGAAGTAAGGGAGTATCAGTAGATGCCATGGTCATGGCAGTGGCCTTTCAAGAAGAAACTTGTGGAACAAAGTTTCATTGTCCAACTCCTTAACAGAGAGCCTAGGGTTTTGGACAGGTTTGGGAAGTGCCTACGCTTCAGTGACTGTTGCTCATGTAGCTAAGGGTACCACAAGGCCTGCTGGTTCAGGCATCTCAATAAGGAGGCACACCTGGATGCACTTGTGTGATTTTCTGGAGCCCTTCAGGTATTCTTTCGTCAATGCTTCCTTTGACAGATCTCAATTTATTTAGCCCCAAAGTGAAGGACACACTCTTCAGGTGTGAAAAAGATGGAAAGATTCTATGCTGTAGGAGTATGTTTTTCGACTCCTAAAAGGACCTTCTCTAGGAACCAATGAAGGGGATGGAAAATGTGGTTCAAAAAATCTCATGGTCCTTTCCAAGGTCCACATTCATAGGTTCATGGGTGTGTACTAGGCTAATGGCCTTGGAGCCTTTACAAGCCTAGCCCATAGAAGTGCCCTGGCATCGTGCCACCTGACTTTAGTTCCCAGTTCCTCTGTCATGTAGACCCACTGGAGTGATCCCCGGGGTGAACTTTCTATTACCCATCCACTCATCAAGATCCCTCTTGAAGAGGGACAGCGAGGTGCTCTGCTTGACATGTATGGGAAGTTTATTCCAGAGCATGGGCAGTCTCTGGTTGAGGAACCTGTCCCTCAAACGTGTTCTGTTGATTGTGGTAATGAGATTGAGGTCTCTGGAGCGTATGGTGCGGAGGAATTGGGATTTCTAGCATTTATAACAGAGCTAGGTCAGACATGGCTTTGTAAGTCAACCAGAGATCACCTCTAAGTAGGAGATATGAGAGAGAATAACTGGAATCTTTTGAGTCTGTCTATGTAGGACTTGTGTTTAAAACCTAGAATCTGCTTTGTGAGGTACTTCTGTGGCTTCTCCAGCTGTTGCAGTTCTCAAGTGAGGTACATGCCAAATGGGGCATTATACTCTATGATTGATTGGTCTAATTAGGGAAGGGTAGAGAGAGACTATGACCTCTTTCTTCCTGGATGCAAAACCCTTGGTAATGAGGTGTGCCACATAGGACTTTCTGACCACAGTGGCAATGTGGTGGTCGAAGGAGGGGTTGCTGTCAGCCTGCATCCCCAGATCTCTTATAATGCCTTCAGGGTTCAGTGGGCTGTCATCGATGAGGTAGTTAGTGGGAACTGAGTTTTTACCAAAGGAGATGATGCATTTGTTGGTGTTAAGCTTAAGGCCATTGTTTTGATACCAGTCATTGGTCTCAATGAGGCCTTTCTTTAGGATGTCTGTATCACTTGGGGAGTTAATAATGGCTCCCAATTTGCAGTCATTTGCGAACTTGGTCAGCCAGAGTCCCTTTGTGTTGGCCTGGACTTCTGAGAAGTAGATGCCGAACAGGAGAGGACCCAGGACCGATCCCTGTGGGACTCAACATGTGACTGGTCAGCAGTCTGACTTGGAGTCTGCTACTTTCACACTGTGTGTTCTATCTGTGAGCCAATTTGCAACCCACCTAGTGATATAGGGGTTGATGCTTAGTTTGGTGAGTTTATCAATAATACCCGAGTGAGGAATGGTATCAAAGGCCTTGGCCAGATCGAGGTAGACTGCATGCATTACCTTACCTTCATCCACAGCCCTGGTGACTGACTCAAAGAAGTCATCTAGGTTGAGCAGGCATGATCTCCCTTTCACAAAGCCAAATTGCATGGGGTCTAGAGTTCGGAGATTTTCTATATCTTTGTTAATCAGGTCCATGATGATGTGCACCACAGCTTTACATATCAGACTCATCAGGCTAATGGGGCGATAATTCCCAGGGTCTGTAGTCGCTCCCAGTTTATGGAGAGGGATGACTATAGCAGTACACCGTTTGGTAGGGACAAAGCCTGAGGTGAGGCTGTGACTAAACAGGGCACACAGATATGGTGCCAGTTCACTTTGTAGTTTACGTAGAACACAGCCAGGGATATTGTCGGGTCCCATGGAAGCTGTATTCTTGGCCTTGGACAAGGTAGTTTTAACCTGCTCTGCAGTAATGCTGGATGCCTGGCATTCTTCCGGTATTGTGATTGGTCCTGGGGGGGAGGGGTAAAGTTGGCACTGAATCTGTCAGCCAGTATGTTGGCAATATCTGTTGGATCAGTATAGGAGGTACCATTGTGCAGTAACTCGGAGCAAATCTGGGTGTTGCTGTCTAGGTTCTTGATATAGGTGTAGAAGGATTTGTGATTGTTTTTAGTGTCTGCCACAATTCTGCCTTCATAGTTGGCATTAGAAGATTTGATGAGGGATCTCAACTTTTTGTTGAGGCTTATAAGGGAGTTTTTCCAGTCTTGGGACTTCACTTTTTTCTGCAGAAGTTTCTTCCTTCTGTTGTAGAGTTTGTTAATGGCAGGGCACCACCAGATTGGTTTCCTTTTTTTTTTTTTTTGGAGGAGAACGTCTTTGTTCTGTTTGGTATGGCTAGTTCCATGCATTTATACATGTTCGTATGGTGCATTGGTGTATGATTCGGCAGTCATGCAGCTATTTTCCATTGGCATGGGTGCTGTGAAGTTAGCTACCTCTTTATTTTTTAGGAGTCCAAAGTCAGCTTTGGAGAAGTTTTTCAAGGTTGTTACCTTTAAGGAGTGTGTGGGTGAGATGTGGATTGTGGTGATTAGTTTATGGTCAGATCTGACCAGGGAGGGATTGACTATTGGTGTAGAGCAACGGTCGCCCATGTTAGGAATAACTAGGTCAAGGATGTTGCTTCCTCTAGTGGGGGTCAGAATGAGCTGGTCCAGAGCATTGTAATTGATGAATTTCAGGAAGTGTTGGGCCAGTATATTGGTGCTTGAGTAGTTTTCCCATTTGATGGAGGGGGTAATTGAAGTCTGGTAGTAAGAGGGATGGACCTTGATAGATTTCAGGGTGCTTAGGAACGTGGAGTGAGAGTCTAGGGACATGGGTGGGGACCTGTAGCAGGCTATATATCGCCATCTTACACAATGTTTAGTTGTACCTGAAGTGTTTCAGATGCGTTATGCTGGGCTACTAGTCTGAAATTGTGCATATCCTTTATGAATGTGGAAACACCACTGCCTTTGGAGCTTCGGTCCATGTTTCTGGGCTGAAAGGTGTGGAATGATTTATAGCCTGGTAGCGCAGGGGTGCTTTCTGCCACTTTAAACCAGGTCTCTGTTGCAGCACAAATGTCGATGTTATCCATTTTGAGGCGTGCTTCGAGCGAGTGCATCTTGAGATTTAGACTTCTAGCATTGAGCAGCATGACCCTCAGATTGCATTTATTTGTAGCTGTTACAGTGGTAATTCGGTCTTTGGAACACCACCTAAAAAGGCACTATAGGGGTGGCAAGAGACTTGGCCAGTACATGGAAACCCAGCGGTGACGGATGCAGGCCATCTATGGCAAAGCATTGAGGTCAGTCAGTCATGTCATCCCAAGCAGACAGATACTGGATCCCCTTAGAGTGACACCAGAAACTTGGCCACTTGTTGAAGTCGGTCCTTTTTTGTTTGTACTACGGTATCATTCTGGGTGACTGTAGGATATTGCTCAGTGCTAGTGTCATACCTGCTGGGACCACATAATTTGAGAGCTCCACCATGTCTCTTTTCATGTAGTCTAGGGAGGTGTGTCTCGGGTCATTCACACCCACATGGACAATGACAGAGTCAGACTTGTTCTTGTTGTGGAGTGACCTGAGTGTGCATGTGTTGGATGCTGGCACTTGATAGACAGCTGACTGTTACCTTCTTATTCAACCTAGTGAGTGGGACATCTGTTTGCCTCATTATTGAGTCACCTATGATTAGTGTATTGGGCATGGTGTTAGCCTTAGGGGCTTAGGTTGAGGGGCACGCTGTGGAGGTGAGCAATGTGTCCAGTGGTTTGTGCTGTGTGAGGTGGGTAGAGTGCATTTCTGTCTTGGAGGTCTCTGCTGTTTGGGTAAATTTCTAGTGAAATCCTCTGTGAAGGTGGGTGTGTGGTTTGTGTTTTTGTGTGAGGGCTGTGATAGTGGGTTTTCTGGAGGGCTATGTGTTCCATGTGGTGTGGTGTAGATGTCAACCTTCTCCTCTTGACCAGTTAGTCCAGTCTTGGCTGGAGAGTGCAAAGCTTCCAGTTTGGTGATTTAAGTGCATCTCACACGTCTGAGTGTTGGGAGGTAAGAGGGGGAGGGGTTGACTGTGTACGAGGCAGTTGCTTCACTGTCTCAGAATGCCGAAGTGCACCAGGTTTATATGAGAAAGCACAGGGAACTGCCTGGTGGTCATAACTACCAAGTACTGGAGCTATTTCCTTGAAGAACGACTATTGGTGTGCTACAAAAATAGCTACAAAACCTATTTAAGTGCAAAGTGATTAGGCTATTTGAAGTGGAAGAGAGAAAGAACTAGCAAGATCTAAGGGAAAAACTGAAGAGCAGACTTTCTGGCACCAGTATTACTTTACCTCAGCTCAGCGCTGCTGCATGGAGCTTAAACAAGCTGAAACCTGTGCAAGCATGGGCTTTTACACCAAAAAGTTGAAAGTGATGGAAAAACTGCCCAAACGGTCAATAAACTACAATTTCTGGGCCAGAAACCACTCCTCTTGTGGTAGATAGGCTACCTAATGCTTACCACTCCTACTGATAAGCTAGAAGGTTTCCCTCCAACACAGAAAGGCTGGGGGGGGGGGCTTGGAAGCTTGCAAACAGTCCTGGATACAGCAAATCTGTATGGGGGGCTCAGAAGCTTACAAACTGTCCTGAATACAGCAAATCTGTATCTGAGCTAGATTAGTTGCAGGAAAGGCAGTAAACGAGCTTAGAACTTATTTTACAGATAAGCAGCTAAAACACTAAAAACAATTCAAATGCAGTGCAAGCTAACACACAAGTGTTTAGCAATATTAAAGAAAATACAGTTTAAATCCAATTTAACTGACAAATTGCTAGAAACAAGTGCAGAAAGCGGTAAATTGGGAAAAAAATTAAGATGGAGGCACTTAGAATATCAAAAAACAGTGCCTGGAAATGAGCAGAGAGGGAAAAGCTAATGGAAGACACGTGGCAGAGGTGGCCCTCAAAACCAAAAGTCTAGAGACATGTTCTCTGACAGGCCCTACTAGTACTCCTGAAAGGAGGCTCAGTTTTCGCTGTCTAGAGGCACTCGGGGGGGGGGGGGGGGTCATTTATCCCTGCACTATAGAGTCTGGCTAGATGTCGCAAAGAGATACCTGGGTGCAGAGGATTATTTCCAGAGCTTATGTAATTTGTTTTTCCCATCCTTCCCCATCCTCTCAAAAGTTTCCCAATGTTTCACCCAATCAGGGGAAAGCAGTAGCACTAGAAATACAAAAGTTGCTAGAAAGAGCCATCCAAGCGGTCCCACCAGACCAGAGAGAATCCAGAACTTAGTCAAGATTCTTTTTAGTGCCAAAGAAAACCGGGACTAGACGAGTTCTGGATCTCAGCAAACTGAACAAGTCAGTTTGACACTCAGTTTCAGATCGTCATGGTTCAG
The DNA here is from genome assembly GCF_019279795.1 of Protopterus annectens. Lineage (NCBI taxonomy): Eukaryota > Metazoa > Chordata > Ceratodontiformes > Protopteridae > Protopterus > Protopterus annectens. The sequence continues at coordinate 427,054,956 of NC_056746.1, forward strand.
TCCATCCAGTTGTTTCTATGCAAGGATGATTGGTTGTGGTTGTTAGACCGTCAAGATGCGTGCTATCACATAAAAATGAAAAGGTGGTCCAGAAGGTTCTTATGCTTCCGGATGGGAGCCAGTCTTTACCAGTTCAGAGCTCTGCCCTTTTGGTCTTACCACGGTCCCCAGGGTGTTCAAATGCATGGGTGTTTCCCTATTTAGACTTGGCTCATCACTGTCCCGACCAGGCATCTACTCATAATAGTGAGTAACCAGGTACTCCAAACTTGCTCCCTTCTAGGAATTAAAATTGAGGTTTGTTGTAATTTTATTGTAACCATCTCAAATACTGGAGTTCATAGGGGCAATTTTCATTACAGTATCTGCAACAACTTCACTTCCCCTTTCCAGGTTACGAAAATTATTCACAGCACCAAAATTTCAGCTCCATTAATTCTATAAGCCTTGGGGTTAATGTCAGCAGCCATAACTGTAGTCCTCCTGGCAAAATTTCATATGAGAATTCATCTCAGTGGTCAATTCTTTGTTAGCAGATGTCACTTCAAATGAGGATTACACAAGCATGCAATAAAATACCTTTTGTGGTGGATAAGGTCAGATCAGGTTTTACAAGGCCATCTGTTCATTCTGCCTCAACCCAAAGCCATAGTGACCACAGACGCATCCCATATTGTGTGGGGACAGTTCCTGGGGAAAACAGTCCAAGTAGGGCACTTGGTCCCCTGATGACACCAATTTGCATATAAATGTCTTTGAGATTAGAGCAGTGCTTTTAGTATTACAAGCTTTTCAGGATACTCTACCTCTGGTGACAATTGTGATTCAAACAGATATGTCAGTAGTTTGGTACATCAGCAAACAAGGAGGAAACAGATCGTTATCCCTTGTGTCGAGAAGCACTTGGTGTTGCAATGGGCAATCTCATCTGACTACTTTCTGATAGCAATACACATTCTGTGGAAGTCCTGTTTGACAGCAGACAAATTGAGCAGGTCCATTTTAGTACCTCACAAGTGGTCCCTCAGAAGTGTCAGATGTGATTTTCCATCAGTGTGCCAGCCTTGCTGCAATATTTTCTTTGTTTCCCCTAAACAAGTGCAGCATTTTTTTCCCCTAATCCTTCCACCGGGGGGAAATCGCCAAGTGATGCTGTGCTCCACGGTGGGCCCTCCAGTCTTCTCTATGCTTATCCACCAACTCCCTTGATTTCTAGATGTCTATAGAAAGCTGCAAGGCTGAAGAGCAAAGTCATCCTCATTGCACCGTACTGACCTCAACAGGTTTGGTTCCCCTTCCTTTGGCCTCATCTTCTTTACCCATCTTGGAATCTGGATCCATCTCCAGACCTCCTGTCTCACCCAACATGCATGATTCATCCAGATATCACAAACCTCAGGCTAACAGTGTGGTTTCTCCACTTCTGTTAATAACCAGACAACCTATGCTCTCGTCTCTTGTACATCATTTACTTTTATCTTCCCATAAAGCTTCTACTAGGAAATTTTAGAAAATTAAATGGAAAAAGATTTGTTTGTTAGATGCATCAAAAACATATTAATCCCTTTTCAGCCCATACACAGTGTCCTACAGTTTTTGGCAGAAATTTTCAATGAAGGAGCTAGCTCCTCTACCATTAAAGCTCAATTGGCAGCAATCTCTAACTTTATGAGATGACAATTCCCTAGCCTCTACTAACATATGCAAGGCCTTCCTATGAGGTACTGTTTTACTTAGATAACCTAATAAGGATCCTACTTCTCCATGGTATTTGAATTTTCTACTGCAGGCCTTAATCCAATCCTCCTTTGAACCAGCAGAAAAATGTGATCTTAAAACTTCTGACCTGGAAAACAATATTTCTAGTGGCTGTTTACCTCTACCAGATGAATTTTAGAACTTCAAGCATTATCCTATAAACCTCCTTACTTGATTTTCCATAAGGATAGGGTGATATTAAGAAACAGCCCTTCCTTCCTAAGGTGGTGTCAGAATTCAGTATCAGTCAGTACATTAACTTGCCAACATTTTCTTTCCAAAATATGAACACAAAGGTGAATATATGTTACACTTTCTGGATGCTCAAAGACAATTGCATTTTTACTTGCACAGAACAAGAGATTAGGAAGTCTGATCAGTTATTTATATCCTTTTCAGACAATGAACTAGGCAAATCTGTTACAAAGGTAACATTGGCAAGATGGATTACTGACTGCATATCCTTTGTTGGAAAAAAGTTGGGCATTTCATTATCACATTTTGGAAACAGGAAGGACAGTTGTGATTGGTTATTTATGTGGTGCACTAATTGGTTGTTATAGTATATAAATTGTTTGCAGTATGTTAAGCTAGGTAGCATTGATGAAGGCTATATGCTAAAACTGGTATGTTTTTCCACCCTTTGGGTGTTATGAGTTATGTATGTTTACTAGTGGGAGTAAAAGCCCACAGTTGTATTTTTATATATTAAATATTCTTGTGGATTCTGGTGCTGGTCTCTGTTCTTTTCATTATCAAAACCTTTAACAGCCCAATTTACTAGATCTATGGCAACTTCATCAGTATTTTTATCCAGTCATTCCATGGATTATAGGTTCATAGGTTCATACTAGGCTATCTGCCCTAAGGCATTTATAAGCCTAGCCCAAATTTTTGTGGCTTACGCCACCCCTTATATGAAAAAATACTGTGCCCATTAGTTTGTTGTGCCTCTGTCCAGCAGTGACACAGAGATGATTCCCGGGGTAAACCTACGATCTCCCATCCACAGGTCTAGATTTCTCTTGAGCAGAGTCAGCGATGACATATGCACAGCTACTACTTGGGCTAATCCTCATACTTTTGTTACTTATTACAGATTGGATCTGGTCTTGAGGAGAAGAGTAGCCTTTGGTTCAACTGTGCTTAGAAACATCCTTCCTTAGAGTCCACCTGGGATTTCAGGTAGCTGGGAACTCTGTCCCAATGACTGAAGAATGAAAGAAAATTTACATCATCAGATAAAGAGGTTATGTACTTACCTTAACATTCCATCTGTGTTGCCCATTTTCAGTATTCAACTCCCTGCTTACCAACCCCCAACCTTTATCATCATGGACTTTTGGAGGAATGAGATGTTATAGACACCACAGTGTCTTCTACTCAGCTCCAGTTATTTGTTTCTTTTGTCAGGAACATTATTCTAACGTTTCTTATATCATCTCAGATCTTGTTTGCTAGATATGTTAGGGGTTGGTGCATTATGGGTAGGGAGAAGCTTGAGTTTCAATTGGCTATGTGCTGTAGTAGTGGCAAAGCGGATCCAAGGTTTTGATCTGAACCAAATGGTTGAGGAAGAGTAAAAATGGACAACACAGATGGAATGTTACAGGTTCATAGATTAGTACTAGGCTAACTGCCCTTGCGAGCCATTTTTAAGCCTAGCCAATTATCCCTTGTGAGACTCGACCCTGCACCTTGTGTTTGTAAGGCAAACACCTTAACCATTAGGCTACCCTAAGTACATGGCTTTTTTTTTTTTTTTTTATGGAATGACTGACTAATGTATACATTTATTCTGAACTGAATATAAGCTGGTGTGTTTTAGTTTTTCAAAATGTTCTGATAAAGTCCCGAGTTGCTGGCAGGAAAGCGCTCAACATTTTACTTCAGGAATAAAATATGATTGTATTTATTAAACTATTTGTACTTAAGTGTGCAGCAATAGCTTTCTTTGTTCCCTGACAGTGCCTGTGACTACATGGACCTCATTCTGCTGGTTAATGATGGGGAAGTTCCAGAGATCAGATTCAGTTGGGGGTTATCCCGGCTCCATCTCCCATCAGATCAGTGAGCCTCCCTTCTGTTACCTATAATATTTCTCCTTCTCTGATCCGACCAGTGATTTTGGAGACTTCAGATCTGAGAAACCTGCATTTCAGCTTCTGATTCAAAGACAGCTAGGTCTCTGACTCGAGTGTTTCCTGGCTTGTTCAACACCGATTCCCTTGGATCAGGACAAGTCTCTAAGCTGAAGAGTTGGCGCCTGGTCTGTGGAGCTGAGGTTAATTTCCCATGCTGCTGAGGGTACCTCATGGGTGGTGGGTTCAGGCATAGCTGTTAGGAGACATGTCTGGATGTGCTTGTATGACTTTCTGGAGCCTTTCAAGTCTTCATTCATTAAATCTCCTTTTGATGGATTATCCTTGTTTTGCCCCACTGTTAGGGAAATGCTTTCCTGGACTAAACAGGATGGAAATACCTTGTTTGCCAAAGGGATATGTTTTTGTATTTCTCAGTGATACTTTTCCAGGAATCGGAGGAGAAGTAGGAAAATGTGGTTCCGTAAGTCCCAGGGTCCTTTCCAAGATTAACGAGGGGATATCTCCCCCAGAGGCAGAGGGGGGGAATCTCCCTCAGAGGCAGAGGGGGGGGGGAGTTCTAATGCAACACTCTATCCTCTGGACAGGGGAGGCCCCGAACATCTAGGGTTTCAGAGACTTCTTTTCAGTGCTCCTGAAAGTTTGCCCGATTGCCCATCTCTGCTGGTAGTTGGGGGACACTTGTCTCTGCACCCAGATGCCTGGGCATCAGTCACAAAAGGTACTTGGGTGCAGAAAATCATTTCCTGAAGTCATTTCATACCATTCTCACAAATTCCTCCAAACAAAAGGAAAAGGCTCCACAATATTTCACCCTTTCTGAGGGAGGTAGCAACTCTAGAAATTCAGAAGCTGCCAGACAAAAGTTATCCAGGAGGTCCCACCAGCCCAGAGAAGACTCAGAACCTACTTGAGATTCTGTTTAGTGCCAAAGAAAATGGGGGCCTTAAACCAGTTCCAGACCTCCACAAACTGAATCAGTTTGTAAAGAAGTCAAAAGTTCCCAATGGTTCATGGTTCAGTCCATTCTGCCAAAGGACAGCTGGATTTGCTCTATCAATCTTCAAGACACATACTATCATATCAAGATGAGCAGACGCTCCTGAAGACATCCCCATTTTCAGCTGGGGGCCAGTCATTTCCACTTCAGTGCCCTGCCCTTGGGTCTCACCACAGCCCACAGGGTGTTCCCCAAATGTTTGGCAGTGGTAGCAGCCCACTGGAGACTGCTGAGACCCAGAGTGTTTGGATGACTTGGATCCTCACTGCCCCAACCAGCCATCTCCTGAAGAACTCCAGGTACAACTAGCTCTAGTTATGTCAATCCGTAGGCATCTCTGTCAACATCTGCAAACCACATCTTTAACCTGTTCACAGCCTGGAGTTCATAGTTGCTCAGTTGGGCACATTCAGATAGCCTTCCTTCCACTACACCAATTATGGACCATCAGGTGTCAAGTGCATCAATTTACCTCACACCATTCTTCCACAGCCAGACTTATTTTTTAGACCTTGGGGTCAGTGGCAGCAGTCATAGCCTTGATTCCTGCATGTACATTTTTCAGTGAACTCAGTAGCTGTTCAGCGGTCAATTTTTTACCACCCCTTGCCTTTACCAGTCCAGATCCCATGAGTTTGCAAAGGCCACCTATGTTGATGGATTTAGTAAGACGAAGTTTCCCAAGGTCACACTTTGTTCCATTCCCAGTAATCGCTGTAACCACTGATGACTTCCGACTGGGGTGGGGGGTGCATTTCTTGGAATGGCTGTTCCAAGGCACGTGTTCCCCAGAAGAGACCAATTTGCACATCAATGTCCTAGAGATTAGAGATGTCCTCCTAGTGTTGCAGGTCTTCTAAGACACCCTTCCTGTTGGAACAGTTGTTTAAACCAACATGTATGTGGCTTGGTACATCAGATGAGGGGGTGACCAAATCTTATCCCCTTTGTTGAGAGGCAGTGCAGTGGGCAATCTTCTCCAGATGCTTTCTAATGGCAACACACATCCTAAGGAAATCCAGGATAGTAATGGACAAATTCAGCATGTTCATTCTGATGCCTCACGAGTGGTCTCTCAATTAGTGGTGGAGAGGATTTTTCATCAGTGGGGTCAACCTTGCGAACTCTCTGCATCCCCCCACAAAAACAAGTGCAGCAGGTTCTTTTCCCTGATCCCCACTCAGGGGGGAGGTGGAATTCACTGAGAAATGCTATAGCCCACATTTGGCCCTCCATTCTCCTTTGTCTATCCCCTTTTACGTCCAATTCCCAAATTCTTATAGAAGGCACTTCTTTTGAGGAGCATGGTTATCCTCATTGCCTGTTTTTGGCCTCATTAAGTGTGGTTCTCTTTCCTTTGGTCTCACCTTCTATATCCACCCTGGATACTGGACCCCGGAACAGACCTTCTCTCATCCCACTGGGATGGATCACCGGGATGTTCCAAGACTCAGGTTGACCGGATGGTTTCTCCAGTTCCACGGATAGTTAGGCCAGGCTTTACTCCCCAGTCCTACATATATTACTATCTCACACAAGGCCTCTACCTGGGAGATCACAAAAGTAAATGGAAGAGATTTTCTGTTTGCGCTCTCCATAGAGAATTATATCCCTTCTCTGCTCCTACTTCTGCTGTTCTGGAGTTTTTATCATCTATTTTTCAGGAAGGAGCTAGTTTCTTTAATATCAAAGTGCAGTAGGCAGCAATATCTAATTTTTGATTCAGGCGAAAATGCTTCCTCATTAGCTTTTTCAAAACTCTGCAAGGCTTTCCTCAAAGGTACCTTTTTGCTTAAGCCCCCTAGTGAAGGATCTGACTCCACCCTGGAATTTAGGTTGTGCTGCAAGGTGCGACTCAGAGTCCCTTTGAACCATCAGCTAAATCTGGCCTAAAATTATCATGGAAAACTTCCTTTCTAGTGCCATTCTACAATAGGAGTGTCCAAACTCCAGGTTCTCTTCGAAATCTCCATATCTCATTTTCCACAAAGATAGGGCTATCTTACAGCCTAATCCATTCTCCGTGCCAAAAGTAGCCTCAAAGACGAATACTAATCAAGCGTTTAATTTGCCCATTTTTTCCAGACTTTTATAATAAAGGTGTATACATGCTTCATCTGTGGGTTCTACATGACTCCCTTTCTGTCTCCATAGAATGAAAGATTTCAGAAAATCTGATAAATTTTGTCTGATGATCTTCGTGTTTCACTGTTGCAGTCATCACATTTGGGTTTTCTGCTTGCAGTAGCCCTCATTCAGCCTGATTATCAAAGTCTTGGGTCCTGCGTCAGTTGCTGTCTCATCTTCCATGACGTCAGGTAATCAGGGGTATAAAGCATGCAGCCGACACCGTTACATCAGTCTTTCTTGCCATGCAGTGCCCGAAGTAGAAGCAGTTCGCAAGTGCCAGTCGTCCGACTCCTAACATTTTCGTTTTCGAGTTTCAGATCCGAAGTCTTCAACTAAGCTAAGTACCCCGTTGGGGATCCTTTTTCTTGCTGTAAACCAGTGTCAGTAAAGGTTAACAATTGTATTTCTTGTGGAAAGCAAATACCTCAAAGATTTTCATTCGTACTGCATTCCATGCTTAGGCCCAGACCAAGATGTACCTCGCTGTTGTTTTTGTGCCTTATTCAAACCTCATGCTATTCCTCGTCTGTTCATTTACGCATCTAAATATTTTGGTACTCTGTTCAATTATCCAGAAATGGCTTTGGTAAGCCACCCGACTTACCGACATTCTGAAAAAACGCAAAGATAAAGATAGACCGCATAGGTCCAAAGCTGCCGACGATGCTTCTCCTAAGCTAGTTGCCAGTTTTCTGATACTCAGTGAGGTGCTTTTGCAGCCCCTGATACCCGCTACTTCAGATTCGCAGGCCTCTACTGAGACCCATTCGGAGTTGGTATGCCGCAAGATGCTTCTTCAACTGTGGAATCTGCGGATGTCTCTACCTTAGATGGGTCCGGAGCCGCTGTGCAGGCACCGGCTTCTGAGGGTGTATTCAGGCCTACTGACTTGCATATTAAATGGACGCCATCTTCTTCGCCTAAAACTCGATCCATGCCTAGAAACCTGGCGGCCAGACAGCATGGTCAGGCCCCTATGCCTAAAAAAACAAATGATAAGAATAGCTGAAGACATTATTACTCTAATCAGGGGAAGCCACCCTTCCCCCTATAATGGACCTAGGACTGATTTTCCTTCTGATTCTTCTTATCAGGATTCTGAAATTTTTGTTTTCTCTGATGACAAGGATTTGCCCTTGTCTACCTATGAGGATTCTGATGCAGAGGACTCCATTCCCTCTGCTTCCCCTACAGAGGATTTTTCTTTTGGTGAAACCTTGCATACTCTTAAGGAGCATTTTCGCTGGGAAAGCCAGGATTACTCTGGCTCCAAAAAGAGACTTAGGGAATTCTTACTCCTGCCTCAACACAGGCCTTTACTCCCTCTTGTACTGGACATTGTAGAGGATGCCTTCTCAGAATTTAGCCTGGCCCCTGACTCTCTACCTCCTGCTCCCAGAAAGCCTGATAGGTATTACAGGGTACCTGACTCACAAGTTCCTCTTTAAAAATCCTACTGTGGATCCTGAGATCATTTCACAGGGACCCAATCGCATTAAGGCTACTACTGCCAAAAATCTTACCCCCTCTGATAGAGATTCCAGGGCTCTGGATAGATGGGATAAGAAGGTAAACACTTCTGCAACCTTGGCCATTAGGGCCTTAAACTGCCAGTTTCATATGAGTACCAGCAGCATATTATTGGATTGCTTAAACAGAAAATGATGTTGATTCCTGACTGTGCTGAAAGTAAAGATTTACAGGATTTAATGTATTCTGCTGAACAAGTTGGAAACCATACTTTGCAATGCGGTTTTGATTCATTAGAGGCATCTTGCAGGGCTGCTGTCACTGGGTCTGTACTTAGAAGGCTTGCTTGACTTAAGGAGCAATCTTTGCCAGATCATGTTAAAGCTAAATTACTGGATGCTTACTTAAACCAAGACCGCCTGTTTGTCAACAAAGCAGAATAAGTACTTAAAATGATGGCGGAAAAAGCTAAATGTATGCAAACTGTGAAAGATTTCCTGCAAGTACAGCCTCCTAGATTTAGTAGGCATTGGCCCTCTAAGAATTGGTTCTTTCCTGTCATTTCCAGGCCTTCTCAGTCCACACCCAGATCCAGCAGAACACCTAGGCTTCAGTCCCAAGGTACTCACAGGCCTAAGCAGTGGGGGGGCTCCCACTTCCAAAGCAGGGAGTAGTAAGACTCCCCCTATGGAAATTTGTCTCAATGACTTAACTTTAAACCTTCCAAGCCCTTCTCAACTGACTGTTCCTTCAGGGGGAAAGATTGCCCTGCATGCAAAAAATTGGGAACTCATTACCTAGGACAAATGGGTTTTAAATATAGTTTCCCAAGGATACAGATTCCACTTCCACTCCTTACCAACCCCAAACGGTTGACCAGACTTACTCCCAAATCAGTGGGCAGAGGCTCAAAAGCAAGTTCTCTCTCTCTTAAGCATCAGGGCTATTTACCTGTTCCAGAAGAAGAATGGGAGCAAGGTTTCTACTCAAGACTTTTCCTGGTACCCAGAAAAGACAATTCCCGGCATCCTATCCTGGACCTGTCTATCCTAAACACATTTGTGGAAATACCAAAGTTCAAGATGCTAACTCTTCATCAGCTGCTTCCCATGCTAGGCAAAGATGCCTGGTTGGCAACACTGGATTTAAAGGAAGCCTACCTGCACATCCCAATAAGGGAATCTTGCAGAAGATGCCTACGCTTCAGAGCAGGCTACATGCACCATCCGTTCTCTGCACTGCCCTTTGGCTTATCTACTGCACCCAGGGTATTCACAAAGTGCCTAGCTCCAGTCACTGCATTTTGCAGGCAAATAAATATTCAAATATACCCATACCTGGACATTATAATTCAGGCAGAAAGTCAGGACATACTATTAAATCATCTGGCATTTGTAAAGAAATTGCTGACGTCTCTGGGGTACACCTTAAACGAAAATAAATCACATCTTGTACCCTGCCAACAAATTGTATTTCTGGGAGCGAGCTTGAATACAACTTCCCAGATGGCGCCAGAGAAGCAAGTTCATTTGACAGCCTACTTCAAACAATTGGCCACAAAGACCCAGCTATCTGCAAGGAAAATACTGCAAGTCCTGGGGTTCATGGCCTTTTGCATTCTACTAATTCCATTTGCAAGACTACCTATGAGGAAACTACAATGGTATCTAAAAAGCCTATGGTGTCAACATTCTCAGGATCTAGAATCAATGATTCCTGTCATACCTTGTCTATAGATAGAGTTCCTTTGGTGGGCAGAGGCTTGCCACCAAAACAAGGGACTGCCATTCACTCTACCCCCTGCCGCCCAAACTCTAACAACAGATGCATCAGACTATGCATGGGGGGCACACTTGGCAGGGCAGTGCATTCAGGGCAAATGGAACCCAAATCAAATGCACCTGCATATCAATCAAAAAGAAATGTTAGCTGCACAGAATGCGACAGCCTTCAAGGACCTCATTCTTCCAGGACAATTATTGGTAAAGACGGACAACACCACTGTTATGTGGTACATAAACAAACAGGGGGGAACCCACTCATACCATCTCTGCAGACTAGCCATGGCTCTGTGGAACACAGCCTTGAGCTACCAAGTGCACCTACAAGCTCAATTCCTGCCAGGCAAGCTAAATACCTTGGCAGACGACCTAAGCAGAAATCTCATGGACCCACACGAGTGGAATCTGGAACCAAAGATATTCAACATGTTGAGAAACAAATGGGGGAGTCCGGAGATAGACCTGTTTGGCTCCCCCCAAAACTACCAGTTGGACAAATTCTGCACAAGGACTCCCCACAAACAAGCTTGGAAAGTGGATGCCCTGTCCTTCACCTGGAAAAACTTATCAGTTTATGCCTTTCCCCCTCTGCCTCTCCTCTCCAAGGTACTACTGAAGATCAAACAGGACAAACCAAGGACAATACTGATTGCACCAGACTGGCCACACCAACACTGGTACCCCCTCTTGCACAGTGTGTCACTGCTGGCACCATGATCCGTGTCCTGCTGTCCCAGCAGGAGGGCCAGATTCTGCACCCACAGCTTCCAACCCTGAACCTGGCAGCCTGGCTAATTACCTGACCTCTCTCTTACCATCCCTCAGTAAGCAGGTGATGGATGGTCATTCTAGAGGCAAGGAGGCCTAGTACTAGAAAATCCTATGCTGAAAAATGGAAAAGATTCTATTCCTGGAGTCAAACTTGGGGGATGTGCACAGCAGCGCACAATTTACCCCATATTCTTCAATACTTAGATGGTTCACAAGGGCCTTTCCTTTTCCTCCATCAAAATTCATGCCTCAGCCATTTCAACTCATTACAATGCAGAACAACCCCTCTTCTCTCATCCACTGCTGAAGCAATTCCTCAGAGGCCAAAAACTTAAGACCACCCAGGAGAGCCCTTACTCCAGCCTGGAACCTTAAGTGTGTATTGGAAAAGCTCACTCTACCTCCCTTTGAGCCGGCTGCAAATGCAGACTTGAAATTCCTTTCCTGGAAAACCGCCTTCCTTCTAGCCATCACTTCAGCAAGAAGGGTATCTGAATTACAGGCCCTCATGGCAGTGGAGCCTTTCATTATCTTTCATGCTGACAGGGTGTCCCTTAGGACTAATCCCTCCTTCATGCCCAAGGCGGTATCCAGTGTGGCCCTTAATCACGACAGTAGTAAACAGTTAAATTAAATAGTTAATCAGTCCATTCATTTGCCAACCTTCTTTTCTAATCCACAGAACAAAGGGGAATGAATACTGCACTCCTTGGACGTGCACGGACAACTTAGATTTTACTTGGACAGGGCAAAGTCTCTCAGGAAATCTGAACAGCTGCTGGTTGCATTTGCTGCAGGGGCAGAGGGGAAGGCAATTTCAAAGCAAACCATTTCTAAATGGTTAAGCCATTGCATTCATTTCTGCTATAAGCACCATGGAAAACCTACCCCACAGGGGATAAGACCACATTCAATCAGGGCTGCTTCTACCTCTACAGCCTTTCTCAGAGGTGTCCCTACCAGAGACATCATAGAAGCTGCTATCTGGAGTTCAGTACATACCTTCACCAAGCATTACCACTTGCCAATTTTTTTCTAAATCCAGAGCTGGCTTTTCCACTGCAGTTTTTCAGGGCCTTTTAGCTGGTGCTAATGCTATCTAATTTCCTCCTCCCATTCTTGGCTTTGGGAATCTACCCAAATGTGATGACTGCAGCAGTGAAACATGAACATAGTACAGTTGTGTACACTTGCCATAAATGTAGATGTTCGAGTGTATTCATGGTTGCAGTCCTGGTTACCCTTCCTCCAGCCCCCTGACTTGTATTGACTATATCTCTATTCTTGTTTACTATGCTTAAAGCTTTTTGGTGTATTTGCTTTTTTGTTGGCTTGTAACCTTGTATATAATTGCTTCCCATTATGAGAACACCTGACATCTGGGGCAAGAAAAACTGATGTAATGGCATCGGCTGCTTGCTTTATACCCCTGACTACCTGACGTCCCTGAAGATGAGACAGCAACCGACGTAGGACCAAAGACTTTGATAATGAGGCCGACTGAGGGCTTCTGCAAGCAGATAACCCAAATGTGATGACTGCAACAGTGAAAACACTTCAACATCTACATTTATGGCAAGTGTACACAACTGTACTTTTCTCTCCCAACAAATTGGGTTTACCAACTTCCAAAATTGCCTTAGCCAGGTCGCTTGCTGATTGCATTTACTTTGTTTACAGTCAGGTAGTCTGTCTGTACCCAGGCCCCCTAAGGCATACTCCACCAGTCCCATGGCTACATCATCGGCTTTCTGGTCTAGAACTTCTGTTGGTAACATTTGTGCAGCAGCTACGTGGTCTAATGCTCATACTTATATTGTTAATTACAAATTGGATTTCACTTCTAGAAACATGGCTGCCTTTGGTTCTGTAGCACTCCCGAATATCCTTCCATAAGAGCTACCCAGGGTTCACTTAGCTGGGAACTCTGTCCCATCAGTTGAGGAAGGAATGAAAAGAACAATATCAGATATTAAGATTGTGTACTGAACATAGCTATGCATCTGTGTTATCTGTTTTCATTCTTCCACAGCTCCCACCCCTCATTTCCCTTTCATTTAACTCCTGGAGTAACCTTGTGATTGTGGTGGAACCTCTGTTCCAGGTTTAAGCCCCTGTCTTCTGGTACTAGCTTTCCTTTTGTCTTAGGCCCTGGTCAGTTCTATCTATTGCTTATAGGGCAGCAAACTTGATCTGAGGGTGTTGCAGGTTGACCTGGGCATTATGGTCAGAGGGAGGAGCTCAAGAGCTGGATCTGAGAGTCTAGTAAATACAGCCAAGTCGAATCCGAGGTCAGATCCAAGACCTGTCAGTTAAGAAGGAAAGAAAATGGACAACACAGATGAATAGTTATGGTGAGCACATAACCTTAATTTTTTGCTAATATGCAATGAGATTGTCTGCCAACCTACAGCACTGGATGCTGGACTCCATTGTTTCTGAAGGAATTGCATTACAGTGGATAAGACTGCCTTACTCCCCTAGGATGGATGAGCTGGGCTCTGCTGCTATGCTTCACCGTCTCCCACTTGGCTTCTGTACTGCCCAAGGCACTAATTAAAATGGTCATCAAGCTTTGTATTTCTATGCCATGGAGTTGGGCTGTCAACAGATTCTTTGAAGCATATTATTTTACAAAATTGTGTTATGCCCAGTTTTTGATTTTCAGATTGGGTTGTATTTTTTCTGATTTTTTTTTTTTTTCTTAATATATTATGTGAAGTTGTTTAGTCTCGCCGTTCATTCTTCACTGATGGGTTCGGAGCCGATCCCCGGCTCCGACACGGCCGACTAGCAAGCTGAAAGTTCTCCAGTAGCTCGAGACCCAACCCCTTATCCCACAATGCACTGCTGGAATTACCTCAGATGTAGTTTGTCGTGGCACGGATCTCTTGGTTTCCAGCGTTGCTCGAGACTACTATATAAAGTTGGCCAGACCATCCAGGGATCACCTGCGTTTCCAGCTGGGAGCCAATCATCATCAATTCTGTGCTCTGCCCTTTGGTCTCACTACAGCCCCCAGAGTGTTCATGTGCATGGGCAGTAGTCACGGCTCACCTGAGGCGTCTAGGATTCCAGCTGTTTCCATATTTGGACGATTGGCTCCTTACCTCACCACCAGGCATTAACTTCTTCAAGCGAGAGAGGCTACTCTGATACTCTGTGATCGGCTAGACATTACAGTCCACTTCAAAAAGTCTGCCTTGTTGCCATCGCAGCATATCGTTTTTATAGCGACAGAATTAGACACGTCAACCACCACTCTTCGTCTTCCACCAGAAAGGATTTGTATTCTTCGCCAACACATAGGTTCATAGGTTTGTACTAGGCTATCTGCCCTAGGGCATTTATAAGCCTAGCCAGAGTGTGTGTGGCTTTCACCACCCCTTAGGATGAGAATACTACGCCCATTTAGGGTTTAGTTTACTGTGCCTCTATCCAGTAGTGACACAGAGATGACCCCCGGGGTAAACCTACGATCTCCCATCCACTCGTCAAGACTTCTCTTGAATAGAGTTAGTGAGGGGCTCTGCCTAACATGGATTGGGATTCTGTTTCAGAGTGTAGGGAGCCTCTGGGTTATGAATATGTCCCTCCAGCACATCCTATTTATTTCTCTGTTGAGGTTTAAGTCTCTTGCTCTCGTGGCTCTGATGGATTTGGATTTTCTGAGGTGGAGCAAGTCCATTAATTCCGGATTGGACATGGCCTTGTACGTTAGGCACAGGTCACCTCTGAGTAGGCGGTATGCGACTGAATAGAGCTTGAGTTTTTTCAGTCGGGCAGCATATGACATGTTTAAGACCCTTTATCCCCTTGGTGAGGAACTTTTGGGGTCTTTCCAACTGCTGCAGGTGTCTGGTAAGATACATCCCAAATGGGGCATTGTACTCGATCATTGGCCTAATAAGAGAAGAGTACAGGGGCACAATGACCTCTCTCGATCTAGATGTGAAACCCTTCATGATAAGGTGGGCAATATAGAAGGTCTTCCTAACCACTTTGGCAATGTGAGTGTCAAATGAGAGGTTACTGTCAACCTGGGTCCCTGAATTACCTCTTCCGTACTTAATGGATTACCACCTATGTGGTAATTTGTGGGTACCTTGTTTTTCCCAAAGGGTATGACTATATTTTGTGGTGTTCATCTTAAGGCCATGGCTCTGGCACCAATTATCCGTTTCTATGCGGCCGCTGTGAAGGATGTTTGTGTCTGCTGGAGTATCAATTATGGCGCCCAGTTTGCAGTCATCTGCGAACTTTGTCAGCCACAATCCTTTTATGTCCTTGGTATCAAAGAACAGAGCACCAGCGGCGGAGGTATTGAAAGTACTAGGATTGATGGTAGCAGCAATTTTGGCAATCCTATTAGCAAGGATGCATATGGGAATCCTTCAATGGCTTCTATTCACGCAATGGTCTTACCAAGAGCTTCCAATGAGTCGCACGATCCTGATAACGAATTTCTGCAAGAAGGATCTTCAGTGGTGGTTGACATCTCTTCATGTCACAATAGGACGCCCCTTCCAGTTGCCACTGTGACCATGGACGCTTCCCTGATAGGGGGGGGCTTTTTCAGGGAAAGACTGCCCAAGGCACATGGACAGATCAAGAATCACATCTGCATATCAGTGTCCTGGAGAAGAGAGCAGTACTTCTAGCATTGTAGTACTTTCAGGACTCTCTTCCTCTAGGGACAATTGCAATAGACAGACAGACAACATGTCAGTGGTATGGTACCTGAACAAGCAAGGCGGGTCCAAGTCTTATCCCCTTTGCCAAGAAGCCCTCAGAGTATGGCCAGTGGGCAGTGTCATCCCAGCGCTTTCTGTTAGAAATGCACATCCCTGGCAAATCCAACGTCATAGCAGACGAGACTGAGCAGAGCAATTTTATTGCCCCACGAATGGTCCCTCAAACAAGAGGTTGCGGACAGAATTTTCCGCAAATGGGGCCAGCCTTCCTGTGACCTGTTTGCCAGTCATATCAACAACAAATGCAGAAGCTGTTTTGCCCCAATTCCCACGCCAGGTCACTCCCCGAGGGATGCTCTTGTCCACGATTGGCTCCCGGGTCTCCTCTACTCATTTCCCCCAATTCCTCTGATACCCAGATTCTTACAGAAAGCAAAGTCGCTGGGATGGACGATCATCCTTATAGCCCCTCATTGGCCTCAGCAGATTTGGTTTCCTTTTCTTTACCAACACATTCTGTAAGAGCCATGGATCCTGGACCCATTTCCGGACTTATTGACACATCCGTCAGGGGATCTTCATCCATCATTGCAGACACTGAAACTAATCGCTTGGCTGCTCCAATTCCCCGCATAGCCAGGCTTTATAATCTTTCCCATGACACTAGTCGAATTTTGTTGGCTTCCCATAAACCTTCCACTAGAAAATTGTATCCTAGTAAGTGGAAGAGATTTTCCATTTGGGCTTCTTCCCATAACATTGACCCTTACCAAGCGCCATTGTCTTCTATTTTACAATTCATGACAGAAATTTTCAACAAAGGAGCAGTAGCTGCTATGGTGCAAGTACAATTAACTGCTATATCTAATTTCTATGTAGAGATCGATGGAGTGAATATTATGGCTCACCAATTGTCTAAGGCTTTTCTAAAAGGTTGTTTTCACATGAGGCCTCCAGTGAAGACACCTTACTCTCCCTGGAATTTGTATTTTATTTTATCTCTCATCATTCTTCCACCTTTTGAGCCTGCATCATCTTGTGAACTAAAATTTCTGTCGTGGAAAACTGTCTTCCTAGTAGCCATCACTTCAGCCCACAGAGTGTCAGAGCTCCAAGCCCTATCCATTAAGCCCCCTTATATGGTCTTCCATGCTGATAGAGCATCTCTCAGGACAAGTTCATCCTTTTTGCCTAAAGTATGTTCTGAGATTAACATCAGTCAAGTCAGTGAGTTGCCCGATGTCCTTCAAGGATGCATCTGCAGTCCTTACAAATGGGTTGTAAACTCGATGTTCACAGAAAACTTGGATTTTATTTAGACAGAAGAAACCAAATCAGCTTTTTGTCTTTTTCTGAGACCAGGAAAGGTAAACCAGTTGCCAAAACAACTCTTAAGTGGCTGTCAGATTGTATCACTTACATATATTCTTGTCATAACATGCCCTTGTCTAGTAAGGTGAAGGCTTATTCAACCAGAGCAATTTCTACCTCTTCAGCCTTTCAAGCCAAATTACCTTTGGGCAACATCTGTGCAGCAGCCACATGCGCTAAACCTCACACTTTTATAACTCATTACAAAGTCGATAAGGCCTCCAGGGACGGGGCTTCATTTGGTTATACGGTTCTGAAGAGTGTACTTCCGTGAGCCACCCAAGATCAGGGTGCTAGGGACGCTACCCATGAGTGAAGAATGAACGGCGAGATTGAACAACTTCACATAAAGAAGTTATGTACTCACCATAACGTTCCATGTGAGTTGTTCCATCTTGCTTTCATTCTCACATCCCTCCCTCCTTCCCCATCCTGGCTGGCAGTTGACCTGGAGGCTGTCTTCATCCTGGTTTTTCAATGTGTTTTTCAATTCCTAGGCAGAGTAATTATTGTACTTCTATATGGTACGCAGCAAACACGGTCTGAGGTAATTCCAGCAATGCATTGTGGGATAAGGGGTTGGGTCTCTAGCTACTGGAGACCTTTGAGCTTGCTAGTTGGCCGTGTCAGAGCCGAGGATCGGCTCAGAACCCATCCGTGAAGAATGAAGGCGAGATGGAACAACTCACATTGGAACATTATGGTGAGTACATAACTACTTTTTTTTTTTTTTTTTTTTACCTATTGGTCTTCCCTTCTTGATTTAATGTACTGCGTGTGTGCCACAGAACCACTTGTAATGTGGCAAGTGGTGTGATTGTGCTTATATTTTCTTCATATACTGAATAACAGTGGCTCAAGAACTGTGCAAAAAGTTAGAGGTTAATAGTTTTACTGTCATGTTTTTGTGGATGTAGCATTTACTCTCTGAAAACTGGGGACTGCTAATGTTGTTTTTAAGGTATTTATTTCTGCTTTTTTGAAGGTGCCGGTCAAACATGTGTACAGAGTACTCCAGTGTCAAGAAGAAGAGCTAACTCAGATGGTGTCCACAATGTCTGATGGTTGGAAATTTGAACAAGTAGGTAGTAACAAACATAACTTAATTTAGCAAGCTGGGTTGGAATGTTAGTTGCTCAGATGATAAAATGACTTTGTAAAAAAGGTCATGGTGTTAACAAAAGATCATAGTAGAAAAACTGCACAGTTAATTCCAGCAAGAAACGCATCCATAGTAAAACCACTGTTTCTTTTATTGGTATAAATGCTTTGTGTAAAAACATGTGATGTGTAAGCCCTCCTGTCCCAATGTACATTTGTGTGTTTTTTTTAACTTGTAACAAGTCTCGCTCCTTGCCCTACGTAACATGCATTTCATGTTGGGTGGTCATGCTTTTGTAAGCAGTTTATTTTACAGCCATCACTGCCTTGGCAAGCATCTGCAATAACTGTAGTATGGGTGTTCATTTTGCTAGACTGAGGTTGCAAAGGGTTTTGGTACTGATTTTGTTTATTACTATATAGTCATCTCAGCATGTATGCCTTCTTATACCAGAGCACAGTATACATTTACTCCTCTACTACATGTTGAGTGAGAATGAAACTTATGATCATTCTTTAAATCTTGTGCTTGAAGCATAAATGTGTCTCTGAGCAGGGCACAGTGTAGCATGCATACACAAAATGACAAAGTTCCAGTAATCACCATTATGATTTTAGGTAAGTGGCACAAGTTATGCAGTGCAGCACAGTATATTCAATTCAGTTTGGGCTGGTCACGCAACTTCAGAGTGGCATGGTTTTACCATTTTTTAGAATTGCTGGTGTACTAACAGTTCCACTCACAAGTTTTGTGATGGAACATAACACTTCTAATCATGTTTGTGCCTTCTGGTATGCATTAAAACTTCAAATGTTTTGTTTTTAAAAGTTGCAGCTGGGTGGTCTAAACATTTTCTTGTTTTACTACATGTATACGAGTCTTAATTGTGTAGCTTTGAAATATTCATTTTAAGTCAGGTAATCCTAAGTAATCTCTTGTTGAAAGGGCCAATTTATCCCACTTAACCCTTGCTGTCTTCCCCTCCCTGATAGATACTTTCAGCTCTTTATTAATTCATAGGTGTTTATAAGGCAAATGACCACAAGGGCCTTTTTAAGCCTAGCCATGCATACCAAACCTCTGACAAGTTCTGATATCCTTGATAAGTGTAAACATGAGCCTGGGAGATGAGCCATTTACAGGTTGCCTGTGTCCATTAGAGACATAAGTACCAAACCAAGGATGAATTTCTGGTTTCCCATCCAATTGTCCAAGTTGTACTTGAATTGTGTTAGGGAGGAACTCTGCTCCACATGGATGGGGAGCCTCATCCATAGATAGGGTAGTCTTTGGGATACATACCCTTTTCTCCAGCAGGTCCTATTTATATCACAGGCAAGGTTTAATTCTTTAGAATGGGTAATTCTTGTGCTGTTTGTTTTGTGTATATGCAGGAAGTCCATCAGAGTGGGGTCCACAACTTCTCTTCTGGTTGATAAAAAAATATGCCTGATTTGTATGTAAAACATACATTAATTCTTGCGTCCGATCCTTCATATATTCTCCTACTTTACCATATTGTATCAGGGAATGCAAATTTTTCCATTGCCCTACTCATAAACCCAGTTTGCTCTGTCAAATGCTTACTCTGCATCAAGACCCATTAGCAGCATTATTTTCTTACATTCCGTTTCCCTCTGAATCATTATTGTTCTGTTAATGTCATGTTTGTCTCCCCTTCAGAAAATGACATTTATCCAATTTTGGCAACCCCTTTTCCATTCTTTTAGCTAGTATAGATGTAAGCACTTTGTAATCATAGTTTAAAATCAAAATGGGTCTGTATTAAGCTGGGTCTGATGGATCTTTATAGTCTTTATGTATTCCAGCCACCACAGATTTCTTCCAAGATTTTGGTGCTTCCCTGCCTTTTAAAATACTGTTAGACAAAACCTTGCAGATCTTTATCACTTTCTTCCCTCCAAACTTCAGCTGGAGTACCGTCTTTGCTAGAGATTTTCCTGCTGATTGATTATACATCAATGATTTTATCTCATCTCCTCCTTTCTTAACTGTAATTGTTGAACCTCATGTATCAGTAACCTTGGTGTACTTGTCTTCCTTAAACATTTCCATTTGTGCTTTCTTGATTTCCACATTTCTCTGATTTATGCAAATGTTCGAAAAATTTCTAAAATATCTCCAATACCTCTACATGATCTCCAATTTTTTTTTTTTTTTTTGCTATAAGCTCTCTAAGTTTAGCAGCAGCACTTTCTAACTTTCTTTTGCCTAAGTCATTGTGCTAAATATTTTATGCTCTGGAGTTAAGCAACTTTTTTTTATTAACAGCAGTATTTCAAAATGTATGCATATTATTCAGATTCTCCCTTATTTTCTCTTCAGCATTGTGCAGTTGTGCCTCTTGTGAGATTCTCCCTATTCTGCAATACTTTAACCTTTGTTAGCCCTTCTAAATAATTCCTATTACTTTCTAACCTTATCTTTCTTTTATTTCTACCTGATTTTTAAACTCTATTTTCATTATATCCCACTTTGTAGTTATAACTCCTAAAGAAATTTCTGTTTTTCCTAATAAGGCTCAGATAATTCCCTTTCCCATTCCTTAAATTCATCCCTTTTTAACAGGTAAGTGGAAAAGTGCCTTTGTCCCATTTTTACTTCATTCCTCTACGTTCTCATCTTGGTTTTTATTGGTTCATGAGCTGAAATAGTTATAGGATGTGTGTCCAAGCTTTCAATTAAATTAATTTGTTTTCTGTGAAATATAATTTTTATTAGTTTAGCCTAGTTTTTGTACCTTGGGGAGTATGTAAATCCTCTTGAGTTCCTACTACTGAATTCACGTCTTATTTATTTTACATTTGTTGACCGAGATTGTCCGACTAAGCTGAAGAACTTTTTTTCAGCAGAGTCCCGGGGAAAAAAGCTCCCACATATTTTACAATTTTCATTATAAATTAACATTAAACAGAAATATTACAGGATTATTGCAAGGCATTAAGTAGCAATACAGTGTTATACCGTGTCAATAATCAAGAGTGTAGCATAACTATTTCAAGATGTATAAAAAGAAATAGGTCATTAAGATGAGTATAGTCACTTTTATCATGATGTAGTTGCATGAAGACAAGACAATTACAATAGAAGGTTTCTCTTGGGTAATTTCCTTAATAGATTTTAGAAGACAGTAGAAAGAGTAGTAGAACACAGAAGCAAAAGAATCCAATGAACTCACTGGAACCAACTCTGGATACAATAAAAGCCTGTAAACTGTTGTGTGGTCAGTAGTTGGCGTTTTTTTTCACAGTTGGTTTTCGAAGATTAGAGAGAGCTAGTGAGAAGAGTGAGTTAAGGGCAGAAAGTAGATTAAGGTACGAGAAGTAGGGGATGTTGAGGAGGGAGAGTGCAGGGGCAGGACCAGTGACTTTGAAAGTGCTCTTTGGTGGCTGTCTTAAATTGTTTTGGATGTGTAAGGGTCCTGATTTCTAGTGGGAGCCTACTCCAGGCAATAGTGGGGTGATAGCTGTACCTGTTGCGTCCAAATTTAGACTTGGGTTTGTAGATTTGTAGTAGGTCTTGGTTAGAGCTTCGGATAGGTCTGGAGGGAGAAAAATGGGAGATGAGAAGGGTTAGAGCTGGGCAGTAGGAAGGCTGGTATAGGACAGAATGGATGATCTGGAACTAAGAGAGAAGAAGCTGGTGGCATAATTCAAGCCAGTTTAGGTGTTTTAGAGAGAGACAGTGATGGAATTTGCAGGTTTGTTGGGCAGCAAATCTGGCTGCCTTGTTGTAGGTAGATTCGAGTTTGGTCAGGAGTGCTGAGTTAAAATTTGTGAGAATTTGAGAATTGTACATTAGACTGGGTCGAAGGTAGGTAAGAGAGAGAGTAATCTTGGCTTCAGAGGTCAGGAATTTCTTGTTACAGTAAAGGAGCCCTAGTTTTGAATGTGTCTTTTTGATAGTTATTAACTTGCAAGTCAAATTTAAGCTGATCATCGATGTTTACGCCTAAGAACTTAGTACTGGATTCTATCTGAATGGGAGTGTTAAGAGACTGTATGGAGGAGGGTTTAATATTTATGAACTTTTTAGGTAGGAAGAGAAACGGCTTTGTTTTTTTAGAGTTAAGGATGAGCTGATTGTTGGAGTGCCATGTTTCAACAAAGTTAAAAGATGCCCGAGTAGCTGAGAAGAGCTTAAGAGGGAGAGTTGGCTGTGGGATGACTGCAGAGTCATCTGCGTATTGCACCAAAGATGACTGAGGACAGGAGGTATAGAGCTGATTTGTAAAGATATTAAAAAGTAAAGGCCCTAGGATAGACCCTTGAAGTACACCCATTTTGACAGGGAGAGGAGGGGAGAGTGCCATCTTACTGATTGAGATATATCAGTGAGGTAGCTGGAGAACCATGCAACAGTATTAGAGGAGAAGTTGAGGTTATGCAGTTTGTGCAGCAGAAGAGAGTGAGACGGTGTCGAAAGCTTTTGAGAGGTCCAAGAATAGGCAAGAAATAAGTTTATGGTCGTCCATGGCTATAGAGACTGTGTTGAGGAAGGCTAATAGAGTTGTAGAGGTGCTATGTTTGGGTCTGAAGCCATGTTGAGTGGGTGTAAACAGATTTTCCTGTATTAAATACTGCATAACTTGTTTATGAATACATTTTTCTAGTACTTTAGAGAGAGGGGATACGATAGCGATAGGTCTAAAGTTGGAGATATCCAGAGGAGTTGCCTCTTTTGTGTATAGGTAGAGTGTAGCATTGTTTCCAGATGGAAGGGTCTTTAGATTCAGTGAGAGAGCGATTTAATTAGGATAGATACAGGGAGAACAAGAGTCAGCTGCTAGTAGAAGAAAAGTGGAAGGAATATTGTCAGCTGATGCTGAGCATGGTTTTAAATTAGAGTAGAGTTTTGATGTAGCTAGTAGGTACAGGTTTGAGGGAGAAGGTATTTGAGGAGGTAGTATCAGGAGTAGGTTCATAAAAGTTGGAGATGTTGGTAGTAGAGGAGTTTGGGTTAGCGTTCAGTAACTTACATATTGAATCGATAAAATAGGTATTGAAGATAGTGGCAGTTTCTTCAGATGTCTTGTCTGGGCATGGATTGGGGGAGCTAAGATTACCAGGATGTAATATTTGGTTAATAGAGTTCCAGAATTTTTTAGGATTAGATTTTAGGGCTGTGGGAGGTTTGTTATAGAAGTCCTTTTTATCTTTGTGTTTTTGTCAGATTTCGGAGTTCTTTATATTTTGGTAAGTCTGCAGAGAGCTTAGTTTGTGACTGTTTTTTCCATAGTTTGTCTCTAGTTATCATAAGTGTACGAGTGGCTTTTGAAAGCCATGGAGATATGGTGGACTTAATTCGGACTTTGCGAGGGGGAGCAAGTAAGTCTAAGATGCCAAGGAAGGTCTAGGACTGCTTTTAGTGGGAGTTGGGTAGTCTTCTGTACCAAATATTTTCAAAAATTACTTCAGAAATATACCCTCATCCGATGTGGTCAGTCTTCACATAATCCTTGACTGTGGGCTCTGTTCCGAGCCTCTGAACGACTCTGCTGTTTATTTCAGCTCATGCCTTCCAAACTCTCGAGTTAGGCTCTACCCATGATGCTCCTCTGTAAATTACCCCAGATCTTGTTTGACACTTCATTGCGTCAGATGTGTCAGACCTACTCTCGAGCTTTGGCTGTTTTCACTAAGTGTTTTTTCAATTTTTCTTTTTTTTTTTTTGCTAAAGTTCAGCATATTTCTTATTTCTATTCTACCCGCTCCTCCTTCTAGCTTCTAAATGTGCATGAGAGTGACTTTCCTCTCTATTCCTTTCTACCATTAGGTAGCCTTTTTTTCGTACCATTGTTGGTACCTTCTTTCGCATTTCTGCACCTAGAACTGAAGCCAGTTCATCATCATCCTTTTCCAAACTGAAAAAGACATCTCATTTGGTTTTGAGAAACTGCCTTCAAAATTGACCAAGCAACCTTCACTGTCAACAGTTTTCTTGGCCACAGATAGGTTACTCCTCAACAAAAACTTTGGGACCGACATCTGAACCTTTGGTGCCAGTAGCTTTATCGGTACAGAAGCAGTGTACTATTCATAGTTTACCAAGGCCCACATATTCGCCATCAGTGGATCCTTTTGCTGATAGGCCACCCGGTTCATTCTTAGAACTGAGACCTCCCTGGCCTGTCTCCATTTCATCTATTTGATCCACTAAGAGTCTTTTGGAATCTGACATTGGGACTAGTCAGTCAGCTCCTGACCATGATGGGATTGCACCCACCTTCGGTTCCAAGCCATCTTGGCACCGGAACCAGTCCTTTACCAACACTGACACAGATTCCTCCCCCAACTCCGACTGAGCCTTTGGAGCCCCTGGAATCGACCTACCCAGCTCTGACTGTCTGGTACAGGATAGAACTTCTTCTCCGGAACTGAGGATCACCTTGAGCTCTTCTGGTTTATCAGAACTGGAGGCCTCCTGTGATTGAGGCTTCATTGCAGGCTCAGGGTGGCTGGGTTCAGCATAGATTCTTTCGGAGCCATCCATGACCCTCGGTGCCTCGGCATTCATAAACTCGACCCAGGCTTCTGCTTTGGAGGCTGCTTCCCCAGTGCGAGGTGAGACCATGGTTCTGAAGAAGTCCATTTCTGTTCCGGGTTCCGTTTCCTGTTGTGGGGGGAGGGGCAGCCTTTCGAATCATGGAGAAGGTTTTGTCCATGGTGGACATACAGTCCTTGTCTCCCCTGTTGGGCCAAACAATATCCCTGTCCCCATGACTGGAGCTTCCTCCAGCCTTATCCCTGTGACAGGGGGAACCAAAGGCACAAGAATGACCCACTTTGGTGGCTTCCTCTTCAGATACTTCCCTAGACCATCCCACCGAGGAAGTACTTGTGAAGAAAAAGTGCAAGAGGGAGCATTTAGATTTCCCTGAAGAGTCTTTCACAGAGGACACATTTCGATGAAGGGGAAGTTTCCCCTAAGTCAGTCCCTGATGATGTTTCCTTCAGGGACATCTTAGAAATCCTGAAACAGTGGGGTGGCTGGATCTCCCTTCAGCCTTCCTCAGAGGAATCTGTTTACCTGGAGGTTTTCATGCCCAGCCCTCTACCTCTTGGATCTCTATGCTTGCTGACGAGCTTATTAAACTTATTGCTCAGCAGGCTTGGAGGATTCTGGGCTCCACTGAACCCATCCCCGATAAAGCTGACAGAATTTTACCTGCCTCGAAGGATGAACAGTATTGGACCAAGGGTATTCCAGTTGACACCATCGTGATAGTGGCAGCTGCAAAAAAGGAACTTGCGGAAGACAGTGCTACTCTCCGTCCTCCTAACAAGGAGTCTGGGACTATGGATAGATTCGGGAAGTGCATGTACACTTCATCAACCTTCGCTTTCAGGTCTTTGAATTACATGGCAGACTTCACCAGGTTGCAGAGAGATCTAATTAAAGAACTTTCAGATACTCGTGCAGAAGCTGAAGGGGTTCAAGACAAAGTGACCTCTCAGCTTGCCACCCTTGAATTGATTGCCAACTTATCCATTGTCTTATTGCTCACACAGCTGAAGGCATGGTAAGATCAGCAGGTTCAGGCGTAGCCATCAGCAGACATGCCTGGATGCGCCTGTGTGACTTTGCGGAGCCATTTAAATCTTCATTTGTCAACGCTTCGTTTGACGGATCATCCCTGTTCGGACCCAAAGTGGACGGCACACTAGCCAGAAGTGAGAAAGATGGGAAGACTCTTTCTGCTATGGGCATACACTTCTCCACTCCTCAACTGCCCTACTTTAGGAACCAGAGTGTCCCTGCACTAGTCTGCCTGGATACAAATGACTACGGACAAATGGGTGCAGGGAATCATTTCCAGAGGTTACATCATTCCCCTTATAACTAACCCGAAAACACAAAAAAGACCCTTTCACAGGGAGGCAGCAGTCATAGAAATTAAAAAGACTGCTCAATAAAATAGCCATCCAAGAAGTCCCGCAGACCAAAAATGGATCTGGATTTTACTCTAGATTCTTTTTAGTGCCCAAAAAGACAGGGGACTGGAGGCCTCTTTTGGATTTCAACCAGTTAGTCAGTACAACAAACCAAGTTCCGGATGGTGTTGATACAATCAGTATTTCCGTTCTTGGAAAAAGATGATTGGATGTGCTCAGTAGATCTTCAGGATACATATTATCACATAAAAATGAACAAATGCTCCAGAAGATTCCTGTGCTTCTGGCTGGGAGTCAGTCACTCTCAGTTCAAAGCGCAGCACTTTGGTCTGACCACAGCCCCCAGGGTGTTTACCAAATGCATGGCAGTGGTAGCTGCTCCTCTCAAACTGCTGGAGTTTTGAGGTTTTCTATACCTGAATGACTGGCTGTTTATCGCTACCACCAGTCATCAACTTTTAAGTACAAGAGATTACACCCTTCATTTTTGCACTACCTTAGACATCACAGTAAATTACAAGTCACATCTCCAACCCACTCAAAACCTGGAATTTATTGGAGCCCTGTTAAACACTGTCACGGGATTTGCATCACTCCCATTAGAAAGATTCCAGAGAATCAGATCACAAGTAAACCACATTATTCAGAACAGAACTGTTCCAGTGAAGCTCATTCTACAGGTGCTAGGATCGATGGCGGCTTCTATTATATTAGTTCTCCTAGCCAGATATCCCATGCGGATTCTTCAGTGGGCTTCTAGCCTCCCAGTGGGCATTACTGAGTTGACCGATGTCCCATCAGATCCTGTTCACCATCCCTTGCAAACAAGACCTATCTTGGTGGCTCCATTCCAATGACATCTGTTTGGGCCACCCATTCCTC
Source organism: Protopterus annectens (assembly GCF_019279795.1). NCBI lineage: Eukaryota > Metazoa > Chordata > Ceratodontiformes > Protopteridae > Protopterus > Protopterus annectens. The sequence goes on from NC_056746.1 coordinate 427,081,933, forward strand.
CTCCTCCTGTAGCCCTAGGCAATAGTGACCACGGATGCTTCCCAGATAGGGTGGGGGGCATTATCTGAGAAGGACAGTCCAAGGAATGTGGTCCCAGATGGAGGCCAGTTTGCATATAAATGTTCTAGAGACGAGGACAGTGCTCTTGGCATTGTAGGCATTTCAAGATGCCCTCCCCTTGGAAACGTGGCAATTCAGATGGACATTCAGTAGTCTGTTGTAGCAACAAACCAGGGGGAACCAAATCTTATCCACTTTGTCAAGAAGGCCTCAGAGTTTGGCAGTGGCCGACTGCTTCCAATTGCTTTCTAACAACAACTCACATTCCAAGGAGCTCCAACATGATAGCGGACAAGCTGAGCAGAACTATCCTACTGCCTCATGAGTGGTGTCTCAATTCGACAGTGGTGGAAAAGATTTTCCGGCACTGGAGTCAGCCTTGCTATGAACTGTTTGCGTCCCCACTGAACAAGTGCAGCAGATTTTTTTGCCCTAATCCCTCCTCAGAGGGAATCACCCAGAGACGCTCTTATCCATGATTGCCCCCCCCCCCGTTTTCTATATGCCTTTCCTCAGACTCCTCTGATACGTCAGTTTCTAAAGAAAGCCAAGAGGTTGAAGAAAACCGCAATCCTCATTCCTCCATTCTGGCCTTGACAGATGTGGTTTCCCTTCATTTGGCCTAATCTACTTCAGAAACCTTGGATTGTGGACCCTAGTTCCAGATGTCATATCTCACCCAGAGGGAATGGTTCATCCAATTCTCCACCATCTCAAGCTCACTGCACGGCTTCTCCAATTCCCAAGGTTGCCAGGATTTCCTCTGTTACATCACTGGTCCGACAAATTATTCTAGCTCATCACAACCCTTAACTAGAAAACTGTACCGTAGTAAATGGGGAAAAATTTCTCAGATGGGCTTTTGACAGTAATATTGACCCTTGTGCAGCTCCTGTGGATCAGTTTTAGAATTTCTGACCTGTCTTTATCAGTCTGGCTTTTCAGCTTCTACCATTAGAGTACATCTAGCTGTGATATCCAGTTTTCATACTGGTTTTGATGCGTCTTCTCTGATGTCACATAAACTGTGCAAGGCCTTTTTCAAAGGAACCCTTCTGTTAAGGCCACCCTTCAAGGAACCCAGGGCTCCAAGGGGTTTACCCTTGGTCCTAGAGTGTCACCCTATCCCCCTTTTCAACCTTCGGCCACTTGTGAATTAAAATTTTTGACCCGGAAAACTGCGTTTTTAATAGCGATCACTTCAGCCAGAAGAGTAACAGAAATTCAAGCTTTGTCCTGCAAGCCCACCTATTTAATATTTCACAAGGACAGGGTTTCTCTCAGGACTAATCCTTCCTTTTTACCCAAGATTGTTTTAGAATTTAATATCCATCAAAGTTTACACCTACCAGTCTTTTTCCCTAATTTCTCCACTAAGGGAGACTACTGTCTGCACTTATTAGTCATCCACAGGCAATTATGTTTTACTTCACAGAACAAAAGATTTCAGAAAGTTGGACCAATTGCTGCCTTTTCTTCCCTTTCTCTAGTTAACCCAGTTACTAAGGTTACTATAGCTAAATGGATTAGGGATTGCATTACCTATGTTTACAATTCAAAGGGACTTCAACCACCATGTCCTGTGAAAGCTCATTCAACGAGAGCTGTAGCTGCTTCTGCAGTTTTTCATGCCAGCGCTTCTTTAGATGACATTTGTGCAGCAGCAACATGGACATCTCCTCATGCCTTTATTACTCATTACAAATTGGATCAGGTCTCTAGGGGATGTACATCATTCAGTTCGATGGTGCTCTAGAATATTCTTCCATGAGACCTCTCAAGATACAGGTAGCTAGGGACTCTGTCCCACAGACTAGGATTACATGAAGATTGACAACATCAGATAAAGAAGTTATGTCTTAACATAAGTTATGTCTTACCATAACGTTCCATCTGTGTTGTCAGTCTTCACTAATCCATAACATTCCCCCTCCTTTCCCCTACCTAAGTCTTAGTGGACTGAATATTCCAAAGACTGGCTTCATGATACGGTTTCAGATTTGGTCTCTTATTTATTGCTGTGGTCTGTCACTTTTATGGGTAAACTTGATCTGATGTAATTTAATAGCCAAATCAGTTCTGAGGCACAGAACCAAGCCCACAGTCAAGGATTAGTGAAGATCGACAACACAGATGGAACGTTATGGTAAGACATACAGTAACTTATTTTTTTTGTTATATTTTTCCTTCTAGATCCCCCAGATACATCCTAACTGTTGCAAATCAAGTTCCAGTCCCAACCTACAAGTAATATTCTCTGATGAAAACTGATCATTTCTCCTAACATTTTCTTAAGCTCCATAATAGCAGTTTTAGGTGGAATATAAATGAATGCAACATAATCCTCTGCCCTTTTCAGTAGCCCTTTACTAGTACAAGTTTTCCATTACGTTTTTTTCCCCTCTTTTGTCACTATTGGAGATTCTGTCGCTATGTCTTACTTCCAGTTTCAAATGTTATTTCTTTACTGAACTGCTTGCCTTTGTACCTTTTAAACTTTAGATTTCCATCAACAAAGAATGCACAGTGCTCTCAAGATTAATTGCTTGCACCTGCAGATAGCACATCTCCATGAAAACAATCAGCAATGGAAAAAAAACGGCTAACAACTCTGCAGATGCATGAAGGAATGTTTGCCAATTTGACTGCAAACAGAATGTATGACTGCCTTCAGCTGCGGACATCTTGACACCCATTGAACATTTGCTAAAGGAAAAAAGCTAATGTTGCATATGCAAGAAACTTAGCACTTCTTGTAGCTTTCATCATTTTGTCTTATTTTTCAACCCTGTTTGCTTACAGAAAACACTTGGTTATGTTGTCCCCATTTCACCTTCGTTCTTGCTTGTTGGGTTAGGAGCCGATCCTCTGCTCCGACTTGGCCGATTTACTATAGCTCGAGAGCTTATACTGGCTCGAGGCCAACCCCTATCCCAGCATGCCAAGCGGTAGCTACCCAGGTCTAGTTTGTGATAGCTCGCACTAGACAATCATAGTAAATGCAAATTTTACTAAGCTCTTACACATTCAAAGGTTAGGAAGGAAAAAGGAAAAACAAGGCATGGTTAACTAACCTGGTATGTCAACAGGAAACTCGGCCAGTGTAACCAAAGAAGGAATTCCTCTTGATCCTCCAGGAAAGGGGAAGGAGGGGGGACGCAAGAGGGAAGGTGAGATGAAGGACAACAAACATGGACTGTTATGGTAGGTACATAACTTTTATTATGTTGTCCCCATCTCGCCTTCATTCTTGCTGGTTGGGACTGCATCCCCAGCACCTGGTTCTTGGGTGGCTCACTGGAATAAACTCTTCAGGACTGTGGAACCAAAGGATGACCTGTTCTGGGAGACCACATCCACTTTGTAATGAGTGATAAAGGTATGAGATTTGCCCATGTTGCTGCTGCACAGATTGAATCTAAAGGTAATTTGGCTTGGAAGGCAACAGAGATAGCCAAGGCCCTGGTAGAGTATCCTCTGGCTTTCCCTGGAAGCTTCTGGTTGCGCAAATCATAAATATAGATAATTGTATCTGACAGCCACTTTGATAAAGGTCACTTTTGAAACTGGAGAACCTTGTTTGTCAGCAAAGGATACAAAATGTATCTGATTTTCTAAAGTCCTTGGTCCTGTGTAAATAAAAGTGTAATTGTCTATGAACATCCAGTTGGTGGAGTTTATACTCTGCCTTGTTGCCATAATTGGGGAAGAATACAGGAAGCTCGATGGACTGATTTAAATTATACTCTGAACACACCTTTGGCAGGGAGGAGGGATTGGTTCCGAGTTAAACTCTATCTTTGTGGAAGATGAGATCTGGAGGGCGAATAGATAAGGCGTGTAATTCTGAATCCCGTCTAGCTGAGATAATGGCAGTCAAGAAGAGGATTTTCCAAGACAGAAATTTCAGGGGATAAGATGATGCTGATTCAAAGGGTGGAAGAATCAGAGAGGCTAAAACAAAGTTTAGGTCCCGGAGGGGTTCTCTTACCTGGGGCTGTAAAAGGGTTGTACCTCGTAAGAATGCTTTGCATAACTTATGGGACATATTACAGCCCAACTCTACCGCATGAAAATTGGAGATGACAGCCAGTTGGATCCTGATGGTAGCTGCAGCTGCCCCTTGTTCTAGCGTTTCGGCCAGGAAATCAAGAATCTTAGAAACAGGAGCAGTGAGGGGATCAGTGTCATTTTTCTTTGCCCAAAAAGAGAACCTCTTCCATTTGCTAGTGTAAATCTTTCTGGTAGTGGGCTTGTGAGAAGACACCAGGATGTGCTGTACTGCCAGGGAAATTTTGGGAAGCCTGGCTAAGATTGGAAGTGGAGAAACCAAGCTGTCTGCTTGAGAGTTTGGAGGGAGGGGTGGGGCACGCCCAACTGATGCATCAGGAGGTCCAGAACTGGTTCCAAGATCCAAGGCTCCACTTGTAGATGATGGCAGGAAAAGGGAATCATATCTGATGAGACCAGTAAGGAGCAATGAGGATGAGCTTTGCAACCCAGCGACTTTGCTTTCTGAAGTACCTTTGGGATCAGAGGAAAAGGTGGGAAGGCATAAAGCAGTCCCAGAGGCCAATCGTGAACAAGTGCATCCCTGGGTGACTGTCCCGGTGGGGGGACTAAGGTGAAATAGCTGCTGCATTTTTTGTTGAGGGGAGTGGCAAAAAGATCACAGCATGGCTGGCCCCATTTGCGAAAAATCAAGCCCGCAACTTCTTGCTTCAGGGACGCCTCGTGAGGCATGAGGATAGCCCCGCTGAGTTTGTCCGCTATCACGTTGGATTTCCTGGGAATGTGCGTCACAGTCAGAAAACTTTGGGAAGACATCGCCCATTGCCATACTCGAAGAGCCTCCCGACACAAGAGGTAATATTTGGTCTGCCTTGTTTGTTGATGTACCATACCACTGACATATTGTCTGTCTGAATTGCAATAGTTTCAGTAGATAGTCTTTAAGTACTTGCAATACCGGAAGCACCACTCTCATCTCTAGAACATAGATGTGCAAGTGGTACTTGTGTGTCTGCCACATTCCTTGGACAATCTTTCCCAGGTAATACACCCCCCCACCCCCACCCTATCTGGGAGGTGTCAGAAGTCACTGTGGCTACTGGATGGGGGTCTAGAAATGGTCTGCCCAGAGTCACCTGGGGGGGGGGGGTGGGCGACAAGCCACCATACTAAGTCCTTTTTGCAGGATACTGTGATCGAGATCATATGTCACATTGGTAAATCCTGGAACAATCATTGACCGAAAAGAAGCCACTGCAGAATTCTCATGTGGAAGCGAGCCATAGGGACTAGAATAATTGCTGCAGCCATTGAGCCAAGGACTTTCAATACCTCTTTTTCCTGAACTCTCTTCTTTTTCACGAGGAATGAAACTTGCTGATGAATTGTTGAAGCCCTGTCTTGAGGCAGCTTTGCTATCATGGCTCTTGTATCTAAGTCTGCCCCTATGAAGGTTAATACACTGACAAGGCAACAAGGCAAACTTTTCATAGTTTATGGTGATGCCTAGCTGGGAACAGGTTTGAATTGTGTAGTCCCATGCTTTGATCACTTGATGCTCGGTGGTAGCAGTGAGAAGCCAGTCGTCTAGATATGGAAACACCGGGAATCCTAGATGTCTCAGGTGAGCGGTGACCACTGCCATACACTTGGCGAACACCCTGGGGGCTGTGGTGAGACCAAAAGGCAGAGCTCTGAGCTGATGACCGGCTCCCAGCCAGAAGCGTAGGAATCTCCTGGATCACTTGTCCATTTTTATGTGGTAGTACGCATCCTGGAGTTCGATGGAGCACATCCAATTATCCTGACCCAAAAAGAGGAGAATGGACTGCAGTGTTACCATCTGGAACTTTGCTTTTTTTACTGATTTGTTTAGCTTGCTGAGATCCAAGATGGGTCTCTTTTTTTTGAAACTAAAAAGAACCTTGAGTAAGTTACGGATTCAATTTGGTCTGTAGGGACTTCTTGGATGGCTCTTTTTTCAGGCAACCTTTGTACTTCTAGGGTTGCTTGATCCCAAAGACTGGGTGGAACTTCTGGGATTGAACGTTTTGTTCTTGAGGGGGGTAACTTGGAAAAGGGAATTTTGCAACCCCTGGATATTATCGACCGTACCCATGCATCTTTCGTAATTACTTGCCAGGCTGTTTGGTACAATGATACTCTGCCCCCGACTGCTACCAGAGGCAAACAGTCAGGCCTCCCTTCAGGAGTGCTGGATGGGCCTAGCAGAAAACGTTTCTCTGTCGCCCTGCTGTTTTGGACCCCCCCCCTTGCCACAAGGTCAGTGTCTTCAGTTATTGTTTCCCCCTCTGCCCCTGGGAAAAATTCTCCATGTGTGTCAGGCGAAGCTCCCTGGGATTTTCGAAACCACATTTTTCCAGTCTTCTGACCTTTAGGGTAGGGTCTAGATGGAGTGGAAAAAATGGACTCCCACAGCAGAGAGAGTCTTGCCATCCTTTTCACACCTGGTGAGTCTCTCTCTTACCCGAGGCCCAAACAAGGATGAGCCATCAAAAGGGGTATTGATAGAGGAGGACTTGAAGGACTCCGCAAATTGACAAAGGCGCAACTTCGCAAATTGATAAAGGCGCATCCAGGAGTGTTTCTGCAAAGCAACTCTGGTACCTGCTGCCCTACTCACTCCATCTGCCACATAAGATATGAGCCTCATGGAGGAGTTAACCACTGAAGTCAAGGTTGTAAGCTGGGAAGCTGCCCTATTCACAACTCCCTCAGCTGTAGGATCCTGCAGAGTATCTCCCAACTCTTTTAGGAGATCCTTCTGAAGTCGTGTGAAGTGTGACAAATAATTCAGAGACCTGAGTATAAAGGTCACCGAAGAGAACATACGCTTCCCATACCTGTCCATCGTATGTGACTCCTTGTTCAGCAGATGGACAGATGAAGTTTCCGCAAGTTCCTTCTTAGTGGCTGCAGCCACCACAATAGCGTCAACAGGAACCCCTTTGGAAAGAAAGGAATTGTCTTCGGGGGCAGTTATAAATTTATTTGGTCTCTGTGGAACTGGTTCCATGGTCTCTGAAGTGCTCCATGCCTGCCGACTCACTACAGACAAATGTGAGTCAAAAGGCAGAGACACCCAAGAGGTGGAGGGTCAGGAAGCAAATGCGTCCAGGTAGACAGACTCCTCCTCAGAAGGGGATAGAAACTTCCAGCCACCCCTCTGTCTAAGGATTTCCAAGATGTCCGAAAAGGAGACATCCTCAGAGGGGGATGAAGGACAACAAACATGGAACATTATGGTAGGTACATAACTTTTTTTTTTTTTTTTTTTTAGATTAAGCCAAGGGCATTAATCCAGACATTCTCCTTTTTTAAGAATAAGAGAAAGCATCTCCCCACCCCCAGCAGGCCAGGATTACAACATATTAACTTAAAAATTGCTTTTGTCCAGCCTTCCTTCTTTTTACATTGTAAAGCCTTTATTTCTTACAACTAAGAAAAAGTACTTGTTTAATATCTACATGTAATGATCACTGAAAAGTCTCACCATTACCCCTACATTTAAAATACCCCTGACTACGTACTACTCAAAACTGCTTTACTATGTAACATGCAGTTTAGATATTGAAATGTTTCAAACAAATACTAGTAAGAACAAAAATTGTTTTACCTAGTTACCTTTTTTCCTTAATGACAGTGTGGTATGTGCTTTACAGTCTTCCCAGAAGTTTAATAGTCAACAAAAGTCCATTTTTTCTCCGCCACTTTTCTTGCAAAGCCATATTTCACAAGTTAGTGATTGATGCTTTAAAACCTCACATTTATTTGCTAATATCAGTGTTGCTGGTTTTCCTGTTCATCTCCCAGTGCCAGACTCTGTTTCATGTCCAAGATGCTCTTGATTCTTCTAGTCAACTCCTATATTTTTTTTGTCTCAAGCATTTTTCTTTGGAACATTTGAAATTGTTTCACTGGCAAAGTCTCTCTGACCTTGACTGTCAGAAGAATGAGAAGCAGAATCCCCTTTTGTTTGACGTCTCACTTTGTTGGATAAACTTTTGTATTCCCTCCTTAGCCTGTTCTGCATTAAAAAAATGTCTATTCCAGGAAAAAAATTTCTGAAGACAGCTAGATACAGCAGTTTGAATGTCGTATCTGCATCTCAACATTCCTTGATTGCTGGGATAAATTTGCTTCTCTTCAGTGAATAACAAACACTCTTGCTGTCTCCAATTTTTGATACCTTTCTTCCACAGTTTTGTTAGGATCAAGTCTTTCTGCTGGTACAATTGCATCTTTAATAATGTAGGTCTTGGCTGTTTTTCATGGCCTTTCAGTTAACAAATCCTGCTATGGAATATCATTCCAGTTGGATATTTGTGCTTTTCTTCCAGTTTCACTGATGCAGCAAAAAAATCTCAGGTTTTCTGTGTGTGCTTTCTTCTAACTACCATTTTTTGAAATGGCAAATCATACTCGGCCAGCCTGTTCTTCATTTCAACCACTGATTTTTGCAGTTTTATCACTTCAACTGAACATCTAGTTAAAGCTTCTTCTACTGTGCCCAGCCTTTTGTTATTTGAGTTGTTATACTGCTTCAGCGTGTTTCGTTTATTTTAATCACCTGCAAGTACATCTGATTTATTTTTTCCTCTGTGTTACTGGAAACCATCTATTGTACCACAGCTGAAGCTCAAACTACTTTTTCTCAACAGTTACAGGATTCTTCCCAGTCAGTGTTTTCTCTTCAACCTTTCTAGTCTGTTTTCTTTCAGGTTCTCTAAATGTCTTTTTTCTGGCATCCAGTGTACTTACTAGCCAGTAACTGGATTTTACTCAAGCTGGCAGATTTATTGATTCTTATTTCTCAGTTTCTTTTTTCATGCTAGGAGAGCTGAATAAGCTGCTGATCACTGTGCAGCCATCTTGGAAGTCCCCTTGTAGAGAGGAGTATTGATGTTTCATGACTGTCTTCACAAGAAAAGTTCATAGCATGTACCTTCACCTATATTCCAACTGATTCTCATCTTCAGTTTTTCTCCTTTGGCCTGTTTTTTTTTCTCTCTCCTGTAGTTTTTCACAAAAGTTCTCTTTGGCAGTGCAAAATAATTTGCAGTTGAATAAGGGTCTCTATTTACCTAGTTTGCCAAGCAGTGTAAATAACCTCTTTCCCTTGGGCTGAAAATGTCTTTTTTTTTCCTTTCAGAAAGTTCCTTTAAAAGATAAGCCAATTTAAGCATTTTTTTTCAGTAGTGGGAATAAAAATCATTTTCCTGCATAGTGGGTAAGTAACGTGTTTAGTGTTTCACTAGAAACTGACTGAGCATGCAGTAAAGTTGCATCCATCTGGAGAAACCCAACATTTGAGTTAACTGTATAGGAAGTAAGGGATAGAAGTGCCAGGCTGGTTCACAAAACTTAAACAATGAATCCTAGAGGTGATGTGAAATCATGTGTTGGACCTATGAGGATTTTGCAGTAAGTTAAATGTTTGTTCATACTTTCAGTACAAGACAGGCTAAAGCATTAAAAAGTGCATTTACGTTTGTGGTCAGACCCACGGTCATATAACTTTTAACTTTTTTGTAGTAAAGTTATCATTGTTTCAAATCACAACCTTAGAGACTGTGCAAAGATGCTACAGTGAAGATTTTTTTTTTCTTTGGCAGATTAAAGGCACTGGATCTCTATACTGTATTGTATGGATTAGTAAGGGGAAAATTTATGCTTGGCTTTTAAGGCCCACAGTAAATGAGCTAAAGAATGAAATTTGGTTAAGTATAGCTGAACCACTCCCATAACTAAGAAATAGAGTATATTATGTTATAGTGAATATTAGAACAGTTAAGAGACAACTTTGTGATGCAGTTTCTACTAAATATGGAACAAACTTCAGATCTATCGGAGAGATTCTAGCAAATATAAGCGTAGAGTGGATAAGTGCATAAGAGATGAGTATAAAGCTGGTATGTTGGAGACTGGAATACTGATGGCCTAGAAGACCATTTTTGCAATCGAGTAATAAGACCATGAAACTAGTGGAAGGCCTTCATCAGAAGTTACTAAGTTATTCATGTCAGGGCATAATGCTTTGATACCAACCTGTTTCTGTAAAGGGAAAAGAGAGTGCATTATTTCTTTTCCATTGGCTTAAAAAATTAAAATACTAGATAAAATGCTTGTAGCTCAAGTGTTTAGAGCTATGATGCTCAGAGAAGTGTGTGAGTGTTGGTGTGTGTGAGTGTTGGTGTGTGTGAGTGTTGGTGTGTGTGAGTGTTGGTGTGTGTGCGTGTTGGTGTGTGTGCGTGTTGGTGTGTGTGTGCGTGTTGGTGTGTGTGCCTGTTGGTGTGTGTGCCTGTTGGTGTGTGTGCCTGTTGGTGTGTGTGCCTGTTGGTGTGTGTGCCTGTTGGTGTGTGTGCCTGTTGGTGTGTGTGGGGTGTGTGCGTGTTGGGGGTGTGTGCGCGTGTGTGCGTGTGTGTTTGTGTGTTGGGAGGGTGTGTGTGCGTGTGTGTTTGTGTGTTGGGAGGGTGTGTGTGCGTGTGTGCGTGTGTGTTTGTGTGTTGGGGGTGTGTGTGTGTGTGTGTGTGTTGGGGGGGTGTGTGTTAGTGTCAGCCTGAACTTTGAAGGCTGGGAACATGGCCATATGATTGAGAGGTCCTCCTTAAATGATAGTATAGAGGCAGTAATTATTTAAAGGAGAAGGGAAGAATCTGGCGTTATTTCAGGTCATCTAGTCCAGCACTTTGGAAAAACATCACATTTTGTAAAGATGTGTGGGAAGGTTAGTTAAAATTCAGAAAAAGAAAATAAAAAGTTGTACTTCATAATGTACTGGTTAAAGTATGAAATCTGTGTGTATGTATACGCTTGTAATAAAAGGTGTATGTCAATTACTCGAAGGGCCAAATTGTCAAAACTCATTGGTTCGTTGGAGATTACTAGGCTAATGATTAAGGAGCCCTGACAAGCCTAGCCAGTATAACTCTGTTTTACCCAATATTTTGCCCCTAGGTGCAAGAGGATGGCATGAATTTGTGCCTATGCACTGAGTATCTTATTATTCGTAAGGGACATAGATAACTACCCCAGTTATGAATTTATCCCCCATCCATTGATCCAAATTGTTTGAAGAAGGCCAGGGAAGGGCTCTGCTTAATGTGAATAAGAAGCATGTTGCAAAGAAGGGCCAGTTTCTGACAGACACATCTGTCTCTCCAGCGTGTTTTATTCGAGTTGCTGACTAAATTTAGATCCCTAGATTTGGTGACCCTCATGCTGTTTGACTTGTGGATGTGTAGCAGCTCCATTATGGCTGGATTTGTGAGTGCTTGTACATCAAGCATAGGTCACCCCTTAATAGTCTATACTAGACGGGAGTAAAATGATGTGGCTTTTAGCCTATTTGCATAGGACGTGTTGTTTACACCCTGTATTTTCTTCATGAGGAAGCTCTGAGGTTGCTTTAGCTACAGTAAGTGCCTAGTTAAGTACATGCCAAGTGGCGCACTGTATTCTCTTGTCAGTCTAATGAGGACTTGAGTACAGCAGGACTATCATTTCTTTGGATCTGGATGACATACCTTTACTTATAAGTTGTGCCATGTACTTCCTTACCACTGTGGGTACATGGCAGTCAAAGTTCAGGCTATTTTTTGACTGTGTACCTAGATCTCTCACCTTGGATTCTACTCTTATGAGTGTGCTATCAATGATGTAATTTGCAGGGGTATTTCACGTCCCAGTGGTTATGATGATGCATTTTTTCGCAGGGTCTCTGACTTTTTCCCCTTTAGATTTGCAAAAAAATACTAAATGAAAACTCCATCCAAGCTAGAGCTTCCAATGAGTGACCTCCCAAACCTCCTGTAACAGAGGCACATGGGATGTATGCAAATGACCCTTATGAACATTAGGTGTTTCAGCTATATGGCGATTCTGATTGCCCATGACTTTTACATTTCAAGTCGTTTTAATGGACAATATCAGGCCAATAAAGCCAAACCCCACTAGCTATGGATATGCATATTTCGGCCTTATAACCTCGTCAGCATAGCATAAGCAGAGTGTTCGACTAAGCATAAGAAACACAGGGATGTTCTTCGTGTTTCACTGTTGCAGTTATTACATTTGGGTTATCCTGTTGGCAGGTTGCCCTCAGTCGGCCTGAATTCCAAAGTCTTGGGTCCTGCGTCGGTTGCTGTCACCTCTTCTCTGACGTCAGGTCGTCAGGGTTATAAAAGATGCAGCCGACGCAATTTTATTCAGTCTTTCTTGCTGCGTGGTGCCCGAAGCAGAAGCAGTTCACAAGTGCCAGTCGGCCGACTCCTGAGATTTTCGTGTTCGAGTTTCAAATCCGAAGTCTTCATTAAAAGCGAAGTACCCCATTGGGGAAACTTTTTTTCTTGCTCCAGACCGATGTCAGAAAAAGTTAATAATTGTATTTCTTGTGGGAAGCAAATACCTCATCAGGACTTTCATTCTTACTGTATTCCTTGCCTAGGCCCTGACCACGACGTTGCTAGTTGTCGGTTTTGTGCTAGATTTAACCAACACATTATTAAGCGTTGGTACGATTTTGCATTAAGCTATTTTGGGCGAAGATTTAATTATACAATGTCGTCGGATAGTCATCCGACTACCGGAGTTAATAAAAAACGCAAAGAAAAAGGCAACCGAGGTCCAAAACAGACGACGAAGCTTCTCCTAAGCAAGTTGCCGGTTCACAGTGAGGTGCTTTCGCAGCCCCTAACGCCCGCTGCTTTAGAGTCGTTGGCCAGGCCGCTGAAAACTCAAGATATTGGAGCCTCGAAGATTATTCCCTCAGATGGGTCTGGAGCCGCTGAACACGCTTCAGCTTTTGAGGGTGTATTCAGACCTAAACAATTCTATATAAAACCAACTTCAAAGACACAGACTAAAACACCTTTAAAGGCAAAGAAACAAGTTCACCAGCCACAAAGACAGGCCTCCATGCCCAAAAAACAGATGCTCAAAATGGCCGAAGACTTAATTACCTTGATCAGGGGTTCCCATCCCCCTCCTGATAAGAGGCCTAGGCAAGAGACGGACTATGAATCTTCAGATCAGGTTTCTATTTCTTCAGATTCCTCTTCTGATCAGGAATATTCGCTACCCCCCTATGAGGATTCTGATGCTGAAGAATCAATTCCTTCAGCCTCTCCTCCTGAGGACTACTCTTTTGGGGAAATCTTGCATACCATGAGGGAGCACTTCCACTGGGAGAGCCAAGATTTTTCAGAATCTAAGAAAAGGCTCAGAGACTTTCTTTTACTACTTCAACATAGGCCTCTAGCTATTCTACCTGTGTAGGACATTGTAGATGATGTGTTCTCTGAGTCTAGTCTGACCTCTGGCTCTTTACCTCCAGCTCCTGTTAAGCCGGACAGATACTACAAGGTCCCTGACTCTCATAAATTCCTTTTCAAAAACCCTACTGCAGACCCAGAAACTATTTCTCAGGGTCTAAAAGGGGTCAAGGCTTCTACTGCAAAAAACCATACCCCCTCTGACAGGGATTCTAGGGCACTGGATAGATGGGGAAAAAAGATTTACACATCTGCTACTTTGGCTATAAGGGCCTTAAATTGCCAGTTTCATATGCTCAAATATCAGCAATATATCATGACACTGCTTAAACAGAAAATTATGGCAAATTCTGAATGTGCAGAAAACAAAGAAATGCAGGATTTCTTGCACACAGCTGAACAAGTTGGAAAGCATACTTTGCAATGTGGGTTTGATTCTCTGGAGGCCTCCTGCAGGGCTGCTGTTACGGGTTCTGTCATTAGGAGGCATGCTTGGTTAAAGGAACAAAATCTGCCTGACCATGTTAAAGCAAAATTATTAGATGCTCCTTTACTACATTATACCTTGTTTGGTGTTAAGGCAGAAGAAGTGTTAAAGAAAATGGAGGACAAAGCTAAATCTATGCGAACGGTCAAGGATTTCTTACAGGTACAGCCACCTAGATTTAGCAGACACTGGACTACATAGAATTGGTCCTTTCCAGTCTCAGTCAGACCTCAGAGGCAGATCCAGATGCCCTAGAGGCAGATCACAGCCGCAAGGATCCTACAGGTCTAAGTAGTGGAGTGCTTCTACCTCCAAAGGTGGAGAAGACAAAGCAGAATCATACAGGAAACAGTCCCCTGCCTGCACCAAGCACTTATCTTCTGGCAGCACCCTTAGGGGGAAAACTAGCACTTTTTTCTCAAAATTGGCACATTATAACCCAGGACAAATGGGTTCTAGACATAGTGTCACAAGGCTAAAAGTGTCATTTCCATACCCTGCCAAGGGCAAATGGTTGGCCAGACCTGCCAAAAAATCAATGGGCAGAGGCTCAAAAACAAGTCGCAGCTCTCATGGACATGAGGGCTATTGAACAAGTGCCACAGCAAGAGCAGGGACAAGGATTTTACTCTACTGTTCTTGGTACCCAGAAAGGACATAGCATGGAGACCAATACTGGACCTCTCTATTCTAAACACTTTCCTGGATATACCAAAATTCAAGATGTTGACCTTACAGCAGCTTTTGCCCATGCTGGGCAGCAAGGCTTGGCTCGTGACTTTAGACCTAAAAGAGGCATACCTGCATGTCCCAATCAGACAATCTTGCAGAAGATGCCTCAGATTCAAGTCTGGCTCAAAGCATTACCAATTCTCTGCACTGCCCTTTGGCTTATCTACTGCACCCAGGGTCTTCACAAAGTGCCTGGCACCAGTAATTGCTTTGCTGCAGACAAAGAGGAATACAAATATATCCTTACTTGGACGACTGCCTCATACAAGCAGAGAACAAGGACATTCTACTACAGCATCTGAAGTTTGTGATAAGACTTTTAACATGTCTAAGGTACACAGTCATCAAAAAGAAATCAAAACTAGTACCCTCTCAAGAGATAATATTCCTGGGTGCAAGCTTAAATGCAACTGCCCAGATGGCTTATCTCACTCCAGACAAACAAAGGCCAACTGGCTACCTATTTCATGGAAATGGCAACAAAGGCACAGTTATCTGCAAGAAAAATTCTGCAGGCTTTGGGCTTCACGGCATCCTGCATCTTACTAATTCCATATGCAAGACTGCATATGAGGAAAATTCAGTGGTACCTAAAAAGTGTCTGGACTCAACCTTGCCACAGTCTGGAAACAATGATTACTCTAATTCCCTGCCTGCAACAGGAGTTTCGATGGTGGACAAAGGCTCTTCACCAAAACAAGGGACAGCCACTCTCACTACCCCCAGCCTAACGATGGATGCTTCAGATTATGCCTGGTGGGCACACATGGCAGGAAGAGGCATTCAGGGCACCTGGTCCACAAACCAAAAGCATCTACATATCAATCAAAAAGAGATGCTAGCTGTTCAAAATGCCCTGACAGCTTTCAGGGACCTACTTCATCCGGGACAACTACTGATAAAGACAGACACCACCACAGTCATGTGGTACATAAACAAGCAAAGGGGCCACTCATTCTTATCCCCTGTGCAGACAAGCCTTGGCTTTGTGGGACACAGCATTGACTTACCAAGTTCATCTGCAGGCACAATTCCTGCCAGGAAAGGAAAATACTCTGTCAGACGAACTAAGCCGAGTGACACCTGGATCCACAAGTCTTCAGCATGATAACAAAGAAATGGGGGCGCCCGGACATAGATCTATTTGCCTCCCCTCAAAACAATCAACTAAAAAGATTCTGCACAAGAACTTATCACATACAAGCTTGGAAAGTAGACACCTTATCTTTCAAATGGACAAACCTATCAGTATATGCCTTTCCTCCACTGCCTCTCCTCCCCAAGGTACTCCTAAAGGTCAGGCAGGAGAAACCAAAAATGATTCTGATTGCCCCAGACTGACCACGCCAGTACTGGTATCCGATCTTAAGGAACTTTTCCCAATGCCCAGCCTGGACCTTACCTCAAATACCTCATCTACTGTCCCAGCAAACCAATCGGATTATGCACAGCCAACTCAGGACCGTAAACCTGGCAGCATGGCTGATAATGTAGGCATACAAACCACACCTCTCAGTAAAGCTGTGATGGATGTCATTTTAGAAGCCAGAAGGCCTAGTACTAGAAAATCCTATGCTGGGAAATGGAAGAGATTTTGCACTTGGAACCAAGCTCAAGGAACTGATACAGCTGTCCCAAATATTCCTCAGATTTTGCAATACTTAACTGAGATGCTTGACAAAGGCCTATCTTTTTCATCAATTAAAATCCATGCCTCTGCCATTTCGGCTCGTTGCAATACAGAGCCACCACTCTTTTCTCATCCTTTACTAAGGCAGTACCTCAGAGGAGCCAAAAACTTAAGGCCTCCAAGGAGAACGCCAGTACCTGCATGGGACCTCAATTATGCCTTGGAAAAACTCACCTTACCTCCTTTTGAGCCAGCTTCTACTGCAGATCTAAAGTTCCTATCTTGGAAAACAGCTCTGCTCCTAGCAATAACTTCTGCAAGATGAGTTTGAGCTACAGGCTCTCATGGCTGTGGAACCTTTTATCATTTTTTATCCAGACAGGGTCTCTCTGAGAACAAACCCTACATTTATGCCTAAGGTGGTATCCAGTGTAGCCCTTAACCAAACAGTTCATTTGCCAACCTTTTATCCAAATCCACCGAACAAGGGGGAGAAAATTCTGCATTCTTTGGACGTACACAGACAACTTAGATTCTACTTGGACAAAACTAAAGTTTTCAGAAAGTCAGAACAATTACTAGTGGCATATGCCACAGCATGACAAGGAAAGGCCATCTCCAAGCAGACTATTTCAAAGTGGATAGGTCACTGCATTCGTTTCTGCTACTGTCAGCATGGCAAACCGGTGCCAAAGGACATTAGGCCACATTCAACCAGAGCTGCAGCCACTTCTGCAGCCTTTCTCAGGGGAGTACCAACCAAAGACATTTTAGAGGCTGCTACTTGGATTTCAGTCCATACCTTTACAAAACATTACAATCTGCCTCTTTACTCTAAATCTAGGGCAGGCTTTGCCACTGCAGTTCTGCAGGGCCTCTTAGCCGCTCATAATGCTGTTTGGCTCCAGCCTCCCAACCATAGTTTTGGGACTCAACCCAAATGTAATGACTGCAACAGTGAAACACGAAGGACATAGTACAGTTGTGTACACTTATCATAAATGTAGATGTTCAAGTGTATTCACTGTTGCAGTCCAGGTTACCCACCCACCATCCCCCTTATTTTTGCTGGAACTTATCTTTACTTCTCTAATCTATACAACCTAGGTGGTGTATTTGCTTATAGATGAAGGTAAAGATTATTTTGGTGCATGTACGTTTTATTTACATAAATTTAACCTACCCTTTTGGGGGCACCTGACATCTGGGGCAAGAAAAACTGAATAAAATGGCGTCGGCTGCATCTTTTATACCTCTGACAGCCTGACGTCAGGGAAGAGGCGACAGCAACCGACGCAGGACCCAAGACTTTGGAATTCAGGCCGACTGAGGGCAACCTGCCAACAGGATAACCCAAATGTAATGACTGCAACAGTGAATACACTCTAACATCTACATTTATGGTAAGTGTACAAGACTGTACTTTGTCATGCCCAACTGATGTCCATTATCATTACGGTGACTGCAAATTATCCGAAATAAATTAAAACAGAGAGTTAGAAGGTCACACTGAAATAACAATCAGAAAAAAACAAATGAAAACTCCTATCTCGATAATGGGGATGGTTCCTCCAGATATCCCCCTTTGAGGATGTCTCCTTTTAGAAAATTATCAAACTCCTAAAACAGAAAGGTGGATGGTCCACCGACATGCACCCCCTCCCAAGAGGAATCATTGTTCCTGTAAGCTTTAGAGTCCATCTCAGCTACATCTTGGGTGATTACCCCCCACTAATGAGATGGTGGGTGTCCTCTCTAGGCGGGTTTGAAAGGAAACAGACATGGCTGAACCAGTTTCCCATAAACTGTAGAAGTACTTTGTCTTCCTGAAAAATTGTGAATATTGGGAGCAAGGGGACTGCCTTGGATTTCATTGCAACTGTCTGCAGTCACCAAAAAAGAACTCGCAGAAGAAGGCTCATTTGTCCATCCCCCTAACTGGCAGTTGAGGGTGCCGAACAGGTTTGGGAAGCAGACTTCTGCTTCAGCTACCTTCAGTCTGAGGGTGCTTAATTACTTGGCACACATCACAAGATTTCAGAGGGATTTGACCATTGAGGTCTGCAAGTCCCTCTCTGGGTCTGTATTTGCAGAAGACAAGAACACCTTGGATTCTCAGTTAGCCTCCCTAAAGTTTCTGTCTAATGCCTCAATGCATCGTCTTTCTAGTGCTACTGAAGGCACATTGAGCGCTGCAGGTACTGGCATTACCATAAGGAAACATGCCTGCGTACACTTACGTGACCTTGCAGGGCACTTCAAGATGTCCTTTTTAATGCCTCTTTTGATAACTCTCTTTAGGCTTAGAATCAAAGAAACCGGGACCAAAAGTGAACAAGATAAAAAGATCCTTTCCACCATTGAATATGGGTCTCTCTTTCTAGGAACCAGAAAGGGGGTAAAAAAACTGTGACTATGGCTGTTGAAATTCCAAGAGTTCTCTTTTGATACTACTGGAGACTGACACCCCCCCCCCTCATGGCAGAGGGGGGATGGATATCTAATAACGGACAAAGTCCATGAGGCAGAGGTAGGCCACAAAACCGATGTTTGAGATCCCTTCACTGAGCAGCCTTATCAGTACTCCTGTAGGATTACCCAACTGCTGTTCCCTGGAGGCTGTTGAGGGGCACCTATCTCTGCCTGCCAAAGCCAGGATGTTCATAACGAATGACAAATAGGTGCAGAGGATAATAACCAGAGGCTATTACATTCCCTTTTTGTGCTTTTCCCCAAACTCGAGTTACCAAACATCCCACTCTTTCAAAGACCAGCAGCACTCCAAAGAAATACAGTAGCTGCTAAAGAGAGTCATTCAAGAGGTCCCAACAAGCCAGCTAGGATCCAGGACGTACTGATCCCAGGCCAATTTTGGACCTCTGCCACCTCAAACAGATTATCAGGCAATCAAAGTTACCAGATGGTCATGGTTTACTTCATTCTCCCACTACTGAGAGTGAATGATTGGCATGTCCATAGATTTGCAGAATGCATACTACCATATCAAGATGTGTAGACCATCCATTAGGTTTCTCCTCTTCCAACAGGGAGTCAGTCACTTCCAGTTCAGAGCCCTGCCCTTTGGCCTCACCACAGCCTTTCGGGTGTTCACCAAATGCATGGCAGTAGTAGCAGCGTGCCTCAAGGATTCCGGGTGTTCCCTTATCTGGGTGATTGGCTCATTTCCACCCCCACCAGGAATTTACTTATCCAAGCAAGAGACTCCTTGCTCCAAATTTGTTCAGTGTTGGGCATCACAGTAAACCTGGACAAGTCCAGATTCTGTCCTGTACAAGTGAGAGTTCGTAGGAACATACTTGGACACAATTCATCAGGCAGCGAAACTTCCACATAACTGGTTATCCATCCTTCACAGTCATATTCAATTTCATCTCAGAAACCAAAGGAGGCATGGCTGTTGGTTTACTGGGTTCAGTGGCTGCATCCATCACTTTATCTCTCTCGCCAGATATTACATGAGTACTCCAGTGGATCCTAGCAGTGCAGTGGTCCATCAGATGCCAACCAGTGTCTTTCTAAGTACATAAGGTGAGCATTTGCAGGACCGACGTTAGTTGGTAACCCGAATCCCTGACTGTAATACAAGTTCAATCCCTGACTGTAATACAAGGTCGCCTGTCAGTCTTTCCCCAACCCAAAGCCACTGTGACCTTGGAAGCTCACAAAACCAACCAGTCCTGGTGTCCAAAGAGTTCTTGAAGACGAAGCAACAGAGATATCCAAGAAGAAACAGGAGCTCACTGCCAAACACTACTTTAATAAGTAAAACACAGCAATTACTTCCATACAGTAGCTTTAAATATATATTTCTAAAAAAATAGCCCAAGTTCAGTTGGCTCATTAACCCCGACTACCGTCTCATGGCACCTCTGTGCTTAACACCGAGCACAATGTGAGATGGTAGTAATTACATGCTGTTACATCCGAGTGCCTTCTCCAAGCGCAAGTAACATTGCAGGCATATTATAGCTCCACTGTTGAAAATTAAGTTGAAAAAGTAACTGAACTTTCAGTTACCTTGTCATCTTAAGTTTCAGCGTGGAGTTTTGTTGTCTTCTTATTTGACTTTAATTAGAAAATTGGCTTGCAGCACAGCCTGTGTTTGCATCTCAACAGCAAGCCAATTTAGTATGCCTTTCATCAAGCAACTGAGGCAGCCAAGGAGTCCCCTCTTGCTTAACATCCCCCCCACACCTCTGTTCTGTCCAAATAAATAGAGAGTCCTACAATAGATATTCCCTTTCTTTTACTGGATTTTGTGGAATTATCTACAGTATCTTTTTATTTATCGTGCCATTCTCGTGCTATTGAAAAGTTGCAATGGAGATCCCAGTGTGTTCTTGAGAAAACCTTAACTTCAGCGGCCAGTTTTCACGACTGAGCCTGCCAAGTCTTTAGTATGGTAAGATGGTCACATTCCATAGCTTTTTTTAAAGTTACTTTTGTGCACACTTGAAAACCTTTGTAGTTTAGCTACTAGGCAAAACCTGTTATTCTGTCAACTGTCAAAACTTGTACGCTCAAAAGTTACAAATGAACCAGCTTTCTTGCTAAAAGGTTGAGAGGTGTGCCTCAAAAATGCAAAGGAATCTGCTCACTAAAAAGGCCACCCAGAAGAGCTCCTGCCCCAGCTTGGGACCTTAACATTTTGTTGGAAAAGTTCACACTACTTCCCTTTGAGCCTGCAGCTTCAGCAGAGTTAAAATTCCTCTCTTGGAAAACAGCCTAACATCTGGCCATCACTTCAGCTAGAAGAGATGTCCTTCAAGAATGCAACTGCAGTCCTGACATATGGGTTGTCCTGCCTCAGGCAGCCCTTCGGTCGGCCAGATTCCAACGTCTGGGTCCGGCGTCTGCCGATGTCGCTCGCTCCCCGACATCAGCACGGGGTATAAAGGCATCAGCCGACGCCATCTTCTTCAGTCTTTCTTGCTGCGCGGTGCCCGAAGCAGAAGCAGTTCGCAAGTGCCGGTCGGTCAGCTCCTGTGTTTCTCAGTTACCAAAGTCATCTAAAAGCTAAGTACCCCATTGGGGAACATTTTTTCTTGCCTCAGCCGATGTCAGAACAAATTGAAAAAGTTAATAATTGTTTGTCTTGTGGTAAACAAATACCTCATAAGGACTTCCATTCTTACTGCGTCCCTTGCCTGGGCCCAGACCACGACATCTCGGCCTGTGCTGCCTGTGCCTGCTTTAATAAGCGCACTCTAAGGTGCCGGGCAGAGTTTGCCGAAGAATTTTTCGGAGAATCCTACGCTTACATCATGCCGTCGGAACAACCGACAGCACAAGCTACCAAAAAACGAAAGGACCAGGACCGATATCCTCGGCCCGCGTCTTCCACTGATGTAACGCCTAAGCCCTCCGTGAGTGCTTCGGTCCCTACGGAAGTGGTAATCCAACCGCTCCAGGCCGACGACACTGCGTTAACTCGTTCTTCGGTCTCGGAGGCTACACCGGTACCGGTGATTGATTTTCCTCCAGAAACCAAAGTTCTGGAACTACCCGACACCATCTCTGTGGACAAGGTTACCCCTGCACGTGGGGCAGCCAGGCCGCCTGTATCTATGTCCATCAAGGCCTTTGCACGTGCTAAGGCCTCCAGCCAGGCCAAGGCCCATCCTAAACCTTCTTCTCGGGCCCCTTCTTCTGATAGACAGATCATGTCTCTTGCTGCAGATCTAATCTCTCTTATCAGGGGGTGTCAGCCTCACCCAGACAGAGGTTCTCAGCCACCTGCTGACAAAAGGCCCAGAACTGAGCAGGCAGACAACCTCTCTTCAGATGAAGCCTCTGGGGATTCAGAGCATTCAGATACCCAAGAAGAATCCTTCCAGGCCTATGAGGACTCTGATGCTGAGGAATCAATTCCCTCTGCCTCTCCTCCAGAGGATTTTTCCTTTGGTGAAGTCCTTCACTCCATGAGGGAACATTTTAAGTGGCAGGGTCAGGAATTTTCAGATTCTAGGAAAAGGCTACTTACCTTCCTTAAATTACCCCAGCACAGACCTTTAGCTATACCTCCAGTTTTGGATGTCCTGGATGATGTATTCTCGGACTCCAGTGCTTCCCCTGATTCTCTCCCTCCTGCCCCTGTCAAGCCAGACAGATTTTACAGGGTCCCCGACACTCACAAGCATCTCTTTAAGGCCCATTCTGTGGATTTAGAAACTATTTCACCGAGCCCCAAAGGAGTGGCTACCTCCTCAGCCAAAAATCCTCTGCCTGCTGACAGGGAAGCAAGGTCCCTGGAGAGATGGGGTAAAAACGTTTATACCTCTTCCACCCTTGCCATGAGGTCACTTAACTGCCTTTTTCATATGTTTCAGTACCAGGATTTTTTGCTGGATGATTTGCAGAAAAAGCTAGCCGCTCCTGAGCCTATAGATAGAAAGGCATTGCAGGATTTGGTTCATAATACACAGCAGGTTAGCAATCATTTTCTATAGTGTGGTTATGATGCATTGGAGGCTTCATGTAGGGCAGCTTTGACAGGGGCTGTTATCCGTAGACATGCTTGGTTAAAAGAACAGCCGCTGCCGGATCATGTTAAAGTAAAGCTCCTGGACGCACCTCTGGATAAACAAGCTTTTTGGTGCTAATGCTCAGGATGTGTTCAGCCACTCAGATTCAGCAGAAATTGGCCTTCAAAGAATTGGTCCTTTCCAGACACTGACAAGTCTCAAAAGGGAAAGAGCAGGCGTGCACGAGGTAGAGGGCAATACCGAGGTTCCTACCAGGGCTGCCAATGGCAACCACAAAATCAGAGAAGTGGCACAGGTAGTTCACCTGCACCACAGGGACAATCTCAATGACTTACCTTTCACTCCGCCTACCATGGTTCAAAGAGAAGCACCTCTAGGTGGAAAATTATCTTTATTCTCAAAAAACTGGCATATTATAACAAAGGACAATTGGATTCTGGACATAATAGACAGAGGTTACAGGTTCCACTTCCATACCTTACCTACAGGACAAGGCATGCCAAACCTGCCACCAAATCAAAGGGCAGAGGCGCTCATAGAAATCTCCAAGCTGTTACAAATAAAAGCAATAGAGAAGGTTCCTCCTCAGGAACAAGGCCAGGGATTTTACTCAAGACTGTTCCTTGTTCCAAGAAAAGAAAAACAATGGAGGCCTATACTGGACTTGTCCGTTCTAAACACTTTTCTCATCGTGCCAAACTTCAAGATGCTAACGTTACAGCAACTTCTTCCCATGCTGGGCAAGGGGTCTTGGCTGGTTACTCTGGACCTCAAGGAGGCATACCTGCATGTCCCTATTAGACACAGTTGCAGAAGATACCTCAGATTTCTTGCAGGAACAGAGCACTATCAATTCTCAGCATTGCCGTTTGGCTTATCTACTGCGCCCAGAGTATTCACGAAATGCCTGGCATCAGTAATGGCACACTGCAGACTCCAGGGGATTCAAATATACCCTTACCTGGACAACTGCCTTATACAAGCAGACAGCAAACAAACCTTGATAAAACACTTGGATTATGTCATTCAATTGCTGCAGGCTTTGGGATACACAGTCAACATGCAAAAATCAAGACTACTGCCATCCCAAGAGATTACCTTTCTAGGAGCAAAACTGGACACACAGCTACAAATGGCTTTTCTCACAGAGAAGAAACAAGAGCATTTGACAGATTACTTCAAAAGCATAGCAAAACTAACCCACTTGTCCGCAAGGAAGACCCTGCAGGCCCTGGGGTTCATGGCATCTTGCATTCTGCTAATTCCTCTGGCAAGACTACACATGAGAAAGCTACAATGGTACCTAAAAAGCTTGTGGTCTCAGCACAGCCACAACCTAGAAGACATAATACCACTCATACCATGCCTGCAAAGGGAATTTCTGTGGTGGGCTCAATCAAGCATACTTAAACGAAGACATGCCTTTCAGCAAAGCTCCAACAAGTCAAACTATTACAACAGATGCCTCGGATCATGGATGGGGGGCACACATGGATGGCAGATGCATTCAAAGACAATGGACTCCCATGGAAATGCATCAACACATAAATCAAAAAGAGATGTTGGCAGTGATACATACAATAGAAGCCTTTGGAAAATCTCTTCAGCAAGGTCATCTGCTAATACGGACAGACAACACCACTGTCATGTGGTACATAAACAAACAAGGGGGCACTCATTCCTACCCCCTCTGCAGATTAACAATGAGACTTTGGGAAAAGTCCCTGAAACTGAACATCTACCTGCAATCCCAGTTTTTTCCGGGCAAGGACAATGTTCTGGCAGACAGGTTGAGCAGAGATTTCTTGGATCCACACGAATGGATGCTACACCCACACATTTTCTCACAAATAACAACTGCATGGGGGAAACCAGATATAGACCTCTTTGCATCTCATCTCAATCATCACCTGGAAAGGTTTTGCACAAGGGTACACCATCCTCTAGCCTGGAGAACGGATGCTCTGTCCTTCAGCTGGAATGCCCTAACAATTTATGCATTCCCTCCTCTACCTTTAATCACCAAGGTGTTACTGAATATCAAGGCAGAACAACCAAGAGGGATCTTGATAGCTCCAGACTGGCCAAGGCAACACTGGTATCCACTGCTACTGAGCATAACGCACACCAAACCGTGGCCCTTGCCTCAATGGCCTCTGCTTCTGACTCAACACAATTACAGGACTGTTCATCAGAACCTGCAAACCTTGAAGCTGACAGCTTGGAGGGTTCTATGACTATGGCCCATGACTCCCTCTCCAAAAAAGTTCAGGAAATCTTGCTGGAGGCACGCAGACCTTCCACCAGAAAAACCTATTCAGCCAAATGGAAGATATTCAGTATCTGGAATGTCAACAAGGGCCAGGATGCATCACTGATGAACATACCTCAGATTTTAGAATACTTGGCAGAAATGTTTCACAGTGGCCTCTCATACTCTTACATCAAAATCCACGCTTCAGCTATCTCAGCACATTACAACTGTGATCCACCTGTGTTCTCGCATCCCTTGCTAAGACAGTTTCTAAGAGGGATAAAGAATATCAAACCTCCAAGGAAACCACCAATTCCTGCATGGGACCTCAATTACGTCTTAGAAAAATTAACTCTTCCTCCTTTCGAACCAGCAGTATCTTCAGAAATGCAATTTCTCTCTTGGAAAACGGCTTTCCTGTTGGCAGTCACCTCAGCAAGAAGAGTCTCTGAGATACAGGCCCTCATGGCAGTTCCTCCTTTTCTCATTTTTCATCAGGACAGAGTTTCTCTTAGGACCAATCCTTCATTCATGCCTAAGGTGGTATCCAGAGTGTCTCTAAATCAAGCAATTCACCTGCCAACCTTCTTTCCTAACCCTCAAAATAAAGGGGAAAAAACTGTTGCGTACTTTGGACATTCACAGGCAACTACGCTACTACTTGGACCGAACAAAGATCACCAGGAAGTCTGACCAACTGTTTGTAGCCTATGCTGCTGGAGCGCAAGGAAAAGCAGTTCCCAAACAAACTATTTCAAAATGGATTGGACACTGCATCAGATTTTGTTACTCTTTCCATGGAAAAAGTGTGCCAGCTAATATTAGACCACACTCCACCAGGGCTATGGCCACATCCACAGCTTTTCTAAGAGGAGTGGCTACAAAAGATATACTAGAGGCTGCCACATGGAGCTCCGTGTATACATTTACCAAACACTACAACCTGCCATTATACTCCAGATCCCGAGCAGGCTTTGCTTCGGCAGTCCTGCAGGGCCTTCTAGCTACACCATCTCTTGCTTAGTCCTACCACCCCCTGCTTGGCTATGGTATTCAACCCATATGTCAGGACTGCAGTTGCATTCTTGAAGGACATAGTACAGTTTTGTACCTACCATAAATGTAGATGTCCGATAGATATGCAACTGCAGTCAGGTTACCCTCCCTCCTACCCCTCTGAGTTTTCCCTTGGATCCATTTCCACCTTATTTCCTATTAGCTGGGGATATCTGTTATGGTGTATCTGTTTATTACTGTTTTTGCATGTCTGGAATTGTTGTTTTTTCCATTCACAAAATTTAGCCTTCCTTGGAGGGCACCTGGCATCTGGGGCAAGAAACACTGAAGAAGATGGCGTCGGCTGATGCCTTTATACTCCAGCCGTGCTGACATCGGGGAGCGAGCGACATCGGCCGACACCGGACCCATACTTTGGAATCTGGCCGACCGAAGGGCTGCCTGAGGCAGGACAACCCATATGTCAGGACTGCAGTTGCATATCTATCGGACATCTACATTTATGGTAGGTACAAAACTGTACTTTTCAGAGCTACAAGCATTCATGGCTGTTGAGCCCTTCATCATTTTCCATGCTGACAGGGTCTCCCTTAGGACTAACCCAACTTTCATGCCTAAAGTGTTGTCCAGTGGTGGCACTCAACCAATCTATTCATTTGCCCACTTTTTTCACTAACCCACAAAACAAGGGGGGAAAGGATTCTGCATTCTCTAGATGTGCACAGACAGCTCAGATTCTACCTGGATAGGACTAAATCTTTTAGGAAAACTGACCAATTGCTAGTCAGCTTTGCAGCTGGGGCAGAGGGCAAGGCCATATCCAAACAGTCTCCAAATGGATAGCACACTGCATCCATTTCTGCTACAAACACCACAGGAAACCACCCCCTAAGGGGGTCAGGATGCATTCCACTAGGGCAACCTCCACCTCTGCATCTTTTCTCAGAGGGGTCCCTACCAGGGACATCCTGGAGGCTGCAACATGGACTTCTGTTCATACCTTTACCAAGCATTGTCACCTGCCTATCTTCTCCAAATCCAGGGCAGGCTGTGCAACTGCAGTCTTGCAGGACATCCTAGCCAGCCCCCAGTCTTCTTGACTGCCTGCACCCTTTGCTTCAGCTGTGGGAGTCAACCCAAGTGTGATGACTGCAGTAGTGAAACACGAAGAACATAGTACAGTTGTGTACACTTAACATAAATGTAGATGCTAGAGTGTATTCACTGTTGCAGTCCTGGTTTCCCACCCTCCATCCCCATTGTCTCTCTCTCTCTCACTCCTTACAGGGAAATTTTGGTATTTACTTTTTGCTGGTTGTGTTCTTCCACCATAACCTAGCTTCCTGTTTGTAGGCTCCTGACAGTTGGGGCAAGAAGAACTGATGTAATGGCATCGGCTGCCTGATTTTATACCACCGACGACCTGACGTCAGTCCAGGAGCGACAGCAACTGATGCAGAAATATTAAGCCTCTGGTATTCGGGCCGACTGCTACCCCTGGCAGGATAACCCAAGTGTGATGATTGCAACAGTGAATACACTCTAACATTTACATTTATGCTAAGTGTACACAACTGTACTTTATTGCTACTATTCCCAACCATCTATATCTAAGACAAATAAAATTACACAGGTTTTGAGTTTGAACTTGTTCTGCTGTACTCCCCAAGCTACCATTGAAAGGCTGGGTACCCAAAACAACACTGAAGCAAAGGTTATGGCACAGTCGAGGTTGTTGAAAGAGACATAATGGTCAGTTTTTTCAGTTATAGTACCGCTCTCACCACTCTACCTGTTAGTTTGGTCTTGGATGTAAGCAAAATTCCGGAATTACATACAAAGGACAGAAATGGTATATGTAGAAATCATTGGGGTACTGAATGCTATGCACTGTGGCTTTGTAGTGGTAATTAGGAAGTATGGGATAATAAATATGATAGAGTTAATAGCGAATAGATCTAATGTAGATGTTGCACAAGAAAGTGTACAAGGACAAGCTCGTAGAGGCTGCTTTTTGTAAAGGAATGACGGATACACTGGGATTATAGCAAAAGTAAAGCATATGAAAAATACTGAGAGAATGTAATGATGTGGCCTGCTTAGAAAGAAAAATCAATCAGTGTCATCTTGGGACTAGAAATCATGCAGTTGTCACAGACGGTGCGATTAACCACAACTGAAGTATTTTGTTAACAATCCCGGTGTAGGAGAAAAATTTCCACAAAAATCTGTATTTTTCATGGACAGGAAAAAATGTAATAATTAACTTATTTAGTTAAATATAATTGTGAAACAAGAAAAGTTTAGGTAGAAGAAATGGAAAAGGGAGAGATGAAGCCTTGTGGAAGCTCTGTTTGTAATTATATATGAATGAAAAAATACCCAAATATACATAAAAACACAGAGTAGAAGATGATTCCTTTTCCTGTAAGACTGAAATTGTAACACATGCAGTTAAATGTATATGTAACAGACCAAAAGAAAAGTCGTTCTTAGAATCCAGGAACATTTAAGAAACATCGGTACAAAAAGACCTTGCTTTGGTGCTGAGGACAGAATGTAAGCTTGTGCTGAAGAAAAAATAAACTTTCTATGTAATTAAATTTGATAAGTTATAAGTGAATGATATTAGAAGCGATTTTGAAATAAAAGCTTTTATTAGCGCAACTACTAATTGTTAGATTTATGTATTTACATTGATTTAAATGAGAGTTTTAATACTCTATAACCTCTTGAGAAGGCATATAGCTCAGTATCAGAGTGAAAATAAGGTAAAAGCAAAGGCAGCAGACCAGTTTGTGTGTGTGTGTGATCTAATGCAGTTTTTTGAATGGGGCACTCAGGCAGGGCGCCTTTTTTTTGTCTCTAGATAGATTGATTTTCAGTACATTGATGTTCAGTACAATACTACATTATGCTACTCGGGTAAGATACGTCATTATTGTAAGTACTTAAATGTTCCAGTTGTATTTACTTCATTTGTTTCATTTTATAGTTATTTGTTTCATCTAATTACTGCATATATAATTTTTGCTTATGTGGTATTGCTGCCATGTTTTTTTTTTTTGGGTGGGGGGATGCATATTGCCTGCTATTACAGGATGGAAAAAGAACAGTCTGTATGCTGGACAAACGTACAGATATCACATTATGTTTACGACTTCGGTTATGAGAATTATGATATTGTTTCATATTTGGTGAATAACTTTGTCAGGGAACATGTCAGTATGCTAAGTAGTAGCTCATTTTGAAGACAGTATTAGTACTTGCAAGATATAAAAAGAACTGTATCTGTATGTCGTAAACATGTCCAGATAGCACAATTTGTTTGGTAACATGGTTATGAGAATTATGATACGTTTTCATATTTTGCTAAATAACTTCATCAGGGAGCATGTCATCAGGGTAAGTAATACCTCATTTTGAAGGCAGTATTAGTAGTCACAGGATGGAAAAAGAACTGTGTCTGTATGCTGGACAAATGTACAGATATCATATTTTGTTTAGGACTCAGGTTATAGAAATTATGATTTTTTTCATCTTCTTTCCACTTTTCCCGGTTAGGGGTCGCCACAGCAGATCACCTGTCCACTCATGATTGGCAGTGGGGTTTTACGATGTCGAGTTGCCAGCCCGGCGCCCAACCTTCCACAGAAGGCACACACATGCACGCACTCAGGACAGAAGATGACAACATTGATCTAGTATTATGGTGAGGACATAACTTTCATATCCAGTGCTGTCTTTTCCATCCACCTCAACTAATGGGACAGCTACTATGAACCCCACTGAGGTCTCATGGAAAGATATTCTGGTGAATAGTGGAGCCACATAAAGTCTGGGGTGTAGACTGCAGGTCTAGCTTATAACGGGAAATTCAAGTATGAACAGTAAAGCAAGTAAACACAGCATAAATATCATCCTTTGGCACTCTGGAAAAGAAGGCTGCAGATACTGCAACTGCTCTAGTAGAATACACGTTAGCTTTGTAAGGTAAAGACAGTCCCTTTGCTTTGTACACAAAAGTAATCAAAGCAGACAGCCACATGGACAGTGTGATTTTTTTTAAACACCATCTCCCAACTTGGTCTTGCAAAAGCAAGTAAAACTAATCGGTTTTCCTAAACCTTTTTTGTGTGATGCAAATATAACCTCAGCTAGAGATGAACTTTCACCAAATGTAATGAATATTCTACTTTGAAAATTAGGGAAGAACAGTGACAAGTTAATTATCTGATTCAGGACACCTTCCAAAGCCACTTTAGAAAGAAAATTGGAATTACTTCTAACAGAAACTCTATTCTTATGGAAAATCAAATAAGATGGCTTACATAAGGCATGCAGTTCTGAAATTACCCTAGCTGAGGCAATCACCACCAGGAAAATAGGCTTTCAGGACAGAAATGTGAGATCTGCTGAAGCTGCTGGTTCAAAAGTAGGTCCAGACATGGCCTGTAGCAAAAAAGTAATGCTCTAAGGAGGGGCCAGATCTCTCAAAAGTGGTCTAAGAAGAAACATCCCTTGTAAAAAGTCCTTAGACAATTTCATTGAAGTAAAAGGGATCTGGTTTTTCCTCACGTGAAAATTAGAATTGGCTACCAGCTGAGCTGGACCCTGATGGTATAAATACTCACAGCCACTTGGAACAAGCGTACCAAAAATTTTAAAATGGAAAGTAAATGAGCTGAAAAAGGTATCAGACTTTTGGAGGAGGCCCAATTTGAAAACCTTTTCCATTTAACTTCTTTAGACTGTTCTGGTGGCTGGTTTCTTGGAAGAAAACAGGATATGGAGTACAGAGGAAGAAAGCCTGGTATTTCTGGCCATCACTGGAATTATATAAGCCAAGCTTCAGGGCTTTGATGTCCAGGTAAGAAAGGCCAAATGTGGTGGAAAGAAGATCTGGAAGAGGTTCCATTATCCAGGCACGGTGCTTCAGATGAGGCCAAAGAAAGAGGAACCATATCTAATGAGGCCAAAAGGAAGAAATGATCACTCTTGCCTTGTAACAAATTGTTCTAAGGTATGATTTTTTTTTTTCATATTTTGGTAAATAACTTTGCTAGGGAGCATGTAATTGTGCCAAGTGATAACTCATTTTGGAGACATTGTTAGTCCTTACAACATGAGAAAATAACTGTCTGTATGCTGTACACATTTACATATATCAGTTTGTTTATGACTAAGGTTATGAAAATTATGAATTTTTTTCATATTTTGGTAATTAACATTGCGAGGGAGCATGTCCATGTGCTAAGTAATACCACTTTTTGATGACAGTAGTAATAGTTACAACATGGTAAAAGAACTGTCTGTATGCTGTACACATGTACAGATATCAAAGTTTGTTTAGGACTTAGTTTATGGAAATTATGATTTCTTTTAACATATTTTGGTAAATAACTATGCAAGGGACCATGTCAGTGCCCCAAGTAATACCTCATTTTGAAGATATTGTTAGCCCTTAAAACATGGTAAAATAACTGTGTCTGTATGCTGTACACATGCACAGATATCACAATTTTGTCTTGTAGGATTATGAAAATTATACATTTGCAATATTTCTCATTATTATGCCCATATCTTTGCAAGGGAGCTTGGTGACGTCACAAATGAGGCATCATTTTGAAGCTGGCATTGA
Organism: Protopterus annectens; assembly: GCF_019279795.1. Lineage (NCBI taxonomy): Eukaryota > Metazoa > Chordata > Ceratodontiformes > Protopteridae > Protopterus > Protopterus annectens. Next base: position 427,113,564 of record NC_056746.1, read on the forward strand.
ACCACACAACTTGTACACTGATATGTAGTCTGTCTGTTACAGGTGATGAGATATTATGCTTTGTTTATTTATCAGTTAGGAGAAATATAATATTAATCCTATTTCTGTGAATATCTCCATAACGGAGCATCACACAGTAATGGTTAAGGTATCATTTTAAAGCTAACATTCATACAAACAAACTAATTACAAATTGTATGGGTCTACATGCTACATTCACCAAGATATTGTGATTTGTTGTACCAAAAAGGTAAAAAATATGCACAATATCAGCATTCCTTGGCAAATATTTGATAATGACTTAGATACGCACTATCAACATTGACATTGTTGGAAAGATCAGCGTCTGCTGAACAACTTTCGTGTTTACATTTGGTTAAAGAGTTACAAACATTTGTTTTCTGTATGGTATTACAAATGGATTTTCTGAAAATGAGCTCAGGATGCACTGTTGTTCGTATAGCGGAAGTAAGCCGGCAGCATTTTCTGAGCTGCTCTGGAGTGAATGAGTTAATAAGATGCTAATATTAGCTCCATTAATAGTGACAAAAGTAAGCTCCTTATTTAAAAGCAATAGCTCAGCATCACTAAATGACCATTTAAACAAATTAACTACTGTAAGACTAACAAAAATTAAGTCTCTGCACGTTTGCTCTTTACTGTTGGTCCTGCCTTCGTGAAGGTTTCTTGTCCCATCTGATGCTGTATGGATGGTTCTATCCTGTCCCAACTCTTCTTCCTGCTTTTGCTCCTCCCTCTGAGTGGCTCTTAATGGGCAGCTGTAACCAAAAGTGGTTTGACGCTAAAAAACTATCAGCCCATTTACTCTTTTCTTTCACTATTCCAGAATTACCAGTTACAGTTGCATTCTTATCAGTAGTACACACACAATGACTCAGAACAGCACTGTTCTGTTCACTTGTGTTTACAGGATTTCCATTCTCGGCTATATTATTAAAATTCTTAACCTCAGACACAAAATTGCTTGCTATAGTCTCCATTTTATTTGGAGTGAAGCTTTCCAAATCCATGACTGCTTAATTACACCTAGTAGCACCAACTTCAGTTTTACTATTAGAGGATGGGGTGGGTTTGCCATTAGTCTTTTTAAACTGGCTAGCTATTAAATGGAAGGAAGTAGAATTAATAACATCTTCCATCACCTCAATTTCTGCAAGCAATTCAGTTTCATTTAATAGGTAGCAATTATAACAATATGCCGGATAGACTGAAAAGAATGAAAGAGAAATTATTAGCAGTAAAAAAACGGAAACTTGTTTGGGACTTGATTTACTTTAAATGAATTCATGTATTTTTTTGGCCAAAAGAAAACGAGCAGTTTACCTCGGAAGCTGCTGTCCCTTTAAGACATGAGATAGTATTGCAGACTGAAGAAATCCAGTTTAAAATCTGATTCAAATGGAGACTGCAGCAAGCAAGAAAGAATTTTAATAATGCAGCTGAGAATGGAAATCCTGAAACAACAAATGAACAGAATGATGCTGTTTTGAGTCATTCTGTGAGTACCGTTGACAAGAATGCATCTGTAACTGGTTAACTGTGGAATAGTAAAAGAAAAAGAGTAAAGGGGCTGATAGTTTTTTAGCCGCAAACTGTTTTTCGTTACAGCTGCCCATTCAAATCAAAGAACCACTCGGAGGAAGCAGGAAGAGCAGTCGGGACAGGATAGAACCAACCACGCAGCATTAGATGGGACAACAAACCTTCATGAAGGTAAGACCAACAGTAAAGAGCAAACATGCAAAGACTTAATTTTTGTTAGTCCTGCATTGGTTAATTTTATCTAAATGGTCATGTAGTAATGCTGAGGTAATGCTTTTAAATAAGGGACTTAGGTTTGTCCATACTAAAAGAGCTAATATTAGCACTTTATTAACTGAACTCAGGTTGTTCATTAGAAGTATAGATTTAAAACCATTGTACGGAAATAATTGCTGTGTTTTATTATTTTACTCATTAAAGTAGTGCTTGACGTTGAGCTCCTGTTTTTTTCTTGGATGACCTGGGAAGCTTCCCAGCTGGTGTGGGCGACACTACAGGTGAAAACAGTCCAAGGTAAATGTACCCCTCTGAGGCCGATCTCCATATCAATATTCTGAGAATGAGGGCAGTTCTCCTAGAGTTGAAGTCCTACCAGGGCTCTGCCCCTCAAGGACTGATGTCTATGCAAACAATGTGTTAGTAGTCTAGTACATCAAGCAAGCAAGGGGGAACCCACTTTTAGCCATTATGCTGAGAAGCCATGCTGCTTTGGCAGTGGGTGATAACTTCCAATCACTGCTAGAAATGAGCATTCTCAGAAGTCCAGTGTTCTGGCAGACAGTTTGAGCAGATCTTTCTTCTTACATCACAAGTGGTCCCTCAGTCCAGAGGTAGATTAAATTTTCCACCTCTGAGGCCAACCATGCTGCAATCTTTTTGTTACTCTCCACAACACCCAATGCAGCAGTTTTTTTTCTTGGTTCCTCCAGAGGGGGAGTCACCCAGGGAGACTCAGATCCACACTTGACCCCCCCTGGTCCCCTTTACGCATTTCCTCCAGTTCCTGTCATTCCAAAATTTCTTCAGAAAGCATGAGAGTGGAAGATCACTGTGATCCTCATTGTCCCTTTTTGGTCTTGACAAGTGTGGTTCCTCTACCTGTAGCCTCATCTGAAAACACCCTCCATGGGTGCTGGATCCCAGCCCAGCTCTCATTTCTCACCTATCTGGCTTGCCTGTCTTAGACATTTGTGCTCTCAAGTTAACCACTTGGTTTGTCCACTGCCAGTGATAGCTAGTCAATCCAGGCTTTCTTTCCAAGTGATCCGCATTCTCACTTCATCACAGAGACCATCATCTAGGCTTATTTACAAAAGCAAATGTAAAAGGTTCTATATTTGGGCTACTCAAAGGAATTTAAACCCTTTTTCAGTGCCACTTCTAGCAGTCTTAAACTTTCTAGCCTTTCTTTTACATGATACATACATACATACAAACGTGTCAAGCACAGGCATTAATGCCCTTCTAGCTTGCCAGTATACCAAAACACTTGTTCCCATAATAAATGTCCAGGCTGTTCTGAAAAATATCTAAACTAGTACTTGCTTTAATGTAATTTGGTAGTATGTTCCAAGCATCAGCTACTCTGTCAGAGAACCAGTCAGTGCACTTCTCATTCCTATAGAATCTTCTACATAGGTTATCTGATGATTCTCTAGTACTTTTTGATAACCCCAAACATTCCCAGAGGTAGTTGTCCCTAAATGCCCTATATACCTGAATAAGATCTCCTCTTAAATATTTGTAAGCGACACTGTACAAGTTCAGATATTTTAGTCTTTCATAATAACTTAGATTTTCACATCCATGAATGCCCTTGGTATATTTCTGCTGTACTCTTTCCAGTTTATTCATGCTTGTTTTCCTGTAGGGTTTCATATGATTCCATACTCATTTGGGTCTAATGTAACTAACAAACAAATTAATTCATTATGTTTGATTTCCTAGACTTTATAAATCATTTTATACAACCTATAGTTCTATAACTGTCATTAGCCAATTGGTTGATATGATTAGAAAAACTTGTAGCTGAATCTGCCCATATACGCAGGTCCTTAAATGAGTCTACAGCTTCAATCACTGTGCGCTGTATTAAATATTCATCTTTCAATTTGTCTCCAAAATTTCATATGCTTAGTTTTTGATTTATCAACATATTCTCCTGTGCCCAAATGGTCAATTTAGTCAAATTATTTTGCAGACATGCCTTATCTGTAACACTTGTAATCAGTTTACCCAATTTCAGGTCGTCAGCATATAGACTGTAGAACACCTCAGATGAAAATATAAGATGTTCATCGGGTTTCACTGTTGCCGTCATTACAATTGGGTTATCCTGCTGGCAGGCTACCCGCAGTCGGCCCGGGTTCCAAAGTCTAGGTCCGGCGTCGGTTGCTGTCTCCTCCTCCCTGACGTCACTGCACCAGGGGTATAAAAGATGCAGCCGACGCCATTTTCTTCAGTCTTTCTTGCCACGCGGTGCCCGAAGCAAAAGCAGTTTGCAAGTGCCAGTCGGCCAACTCGTGAGATTTTCAAATTCGAATTTCAGATCCGAAGTCTTCATTAAAGCTAAGTACCCCGTTGGGGAAACTTTTTTCTTGCTCCAGACCCTTGTCAGAAAAAGTTAATAATTGTATTTCTTGTGGGAAGCAAATACCACATAAGGATTTTCATTCTTACTGTATTCCTTGCCTAGGCTCTGACCACGACGTTGCTACTTGTCGGTTTTGTGATAGATTTAACCAATGCACTATCAAGCATCGGTACGATTTTGCATTTCATTACTTTGGCAGAAGATTCAATTATATAATGCCGTCGGAACAGCCGACTACCGGAGTTTATAAAAAGCGCAAAGAAAAAGAAAAGGACAGGCATCCGAGGTCCAAAACCGACGAGGCTTCCGTTAGGCCTGCCACCGGTTCTCAGTGAGTCGCTTTCGCAGTCCCTGACGCCCACTACCTCAGAGCCACAGGCTGCTCCTGACGCCCACTACCTCAGAGCCACAGGCCGCTCCTGACGCCCACTACCTCAGAGCCACAGGCCGCTTCTGACTCCTACGTGCAGCCGACGAGGCTGCTGGAAACTCAAGGTATTGGACATTTGGAAACTATTCCCTCAGATGGGTCCAGAGCCACTGAGCAGGCATCTGCTTCTGAGGGTGTTTTCAGGCCTACACAGTTGTATATAAAGCCATCTTCAGCTTCAAAGGCAAAGACTAAAACAGCTCTAAAGACAAAGAAACAAGTACAGCATTCTCCTGGACATGCCTCCATGCCTAAAAAACAGATGCTTAAAATGGCCGAAGACCTAATTACTTTGATCAGGGGTTCCCATCCCCCTCTTGATGAGGCCTAGGCAAGAGATAGAATATGAATCTTCAGATCAGGTTTCCATTTCCTCTGATTCCTCTTCTGAACAAAAATATTCCCTTCCTCCCTATGAGGATTCTGATGCTGAAGAATCTATCCCTTCAGCCTCACCTCCTGAGGATTATTCTTTTGGGGAAACTCTGCATACTATGAGGGAGCATTTCCATTGGGAGAGCCAAGATTACTCAGAATCCAAGAAAAGGCTCAGAGACCTCCTTTTATTGCCCTAGCACAGGCCCCTTGCTATTCCTTCTGTTTTAGACATTGTAGATGTATTTTCAGAGTCCGGTCTGTCTCCTGACTCTTTACCACCGGCTCCTGTTAAGCTAGACAGATACTACAGGGTTCCTGATTCTCATAAATTTCTTTACAAAAACCCTGCTGCTGACCCAGAAACTATATCTCAGGGTCCCAAGGGGGTCAAGGCTTCCACTGCAAAAAAACCCTATCCCCTCTTGATAGGGATTCAAGGACCCTGGACAGATGAGGGAAAAAGATTTATACTTCTGCAACCTTGGCTGTAAGAGCTTTAAATTGTCAGATGTCCTTCAAGGATGCATCTGCAGTCATCACATATGGGTTGTCCTGCCTCAGGCAGCCCTTCGGTCGGCTGGATTCCAAAGTCTGGGTCTGGCCTCGGCTGATGTCGCACTTTCCCCGACGTCAGAGCGTCTGGGGTATAAAAGCATCAGCCGACGCCATCTTCCTCAGTCTTTCTTGCCACGTGGTGCCCGAAGCCGAAGCAGTTTGCAAGTGCCGGTCGGCCAGCTCCTGTGATTCAGCTACCGAAGACTTCGAAAAAGCTAAGTACCCCGTTGGGGACTCTTTCTTGCCTCAGCCGATGTCAGATAAAGTTAATAATTGTTTAACTTGTGGGAAACAAATACCTCATAAGGATTTCCACTCTTACTGCCTCCCTTGCCTAGGCCCAGACCACAACGTCTCGGCCTGTTCAGCCTGTGCTTCCTTCAACCGACGAACTCTTAGACGTCGGTCGGAGTTTGCAGAGGAATTCTTTGGGGCTAGTTTTGCTTACAAGATGCCGTCGGAGACTCCGACTTCGCATTTGGTTAAAAAAACGGAAGGACAAGGACCGACACATGCGGGCCGCGGTTTCAGCTGAAACCACGGTCAGGCCTACCGCGAGTGTCTCTGTCTCGGCTGAAACAGAGTCCTTGGTACTTCCTATTACCAAAACCGCACAACCGACTACCTCGGCCCCGGCCGAGTCGGTTATTGAATTAGCTATTGAAACCGGTGTCCAGGAACCTTCCGACACCATTCCTTTAGACAAGTCTACTCCTGCACGTGGTGCAGCCAGACCCCCTGCATCCATGTCCATTAAGGCTTTTTCTAGGGCTAAAGCTGCTAAACTTACTAAAGCTTTGCCTCCCAAGGTTTCCTCTCAGAGACCTTCTACTGGCTCACAGATTCTTAGCCTAGCAGAGGATCTTATCTCATTAATTAGAGGTTCTCAACCTCATCCGGACAGGGGCTCTCAACCACCTCCAGACAAAAGGACCAGGGTTGAGCCCTCTGACCACCACTCCTCAGATGAGTCCACTGATGGCTCTGCTCTGTCAGACCCCCAGTAGGAGGCTTATTCGGCCTACGAGGATTCTGATGCTGAAGAATCTATTCCCTCGGCCTCCCCTCCTGAAGAGTTTTCCTTTGGAGAGACACTACACTCGATGAGAGAACATTTTCAATGGCAGGGTCAGGAATTCTCTGATTCTAGAAAGAGATTAAGGACCTTTTTACATTTACCTCAGTATAGGCCTTTAGCTATACCTCCTGTTTTGAATGTTATTGATGATGTGTACTCTGATGCTAGTACAGCCCCTGACTCTCTCCCTCCGGCACCTGCCAAACCTGATAGGTACTACAGGGTCCCGGATTCACATCTACACCTGTACAAGGCCCACTCTGCTGATCCAGAAACTATTTCCCAGGGCCCAAAGGGGGTTGCAGCTGCCACTACTAAAAATCCTCTACCCTCTGAAAGGGAGTCCAGAGCTTTAGAGAGATGGGGTAAGAAAGTGTATACTTCTGCAACTCTTTCCATGAGGGCATTAAATTGCCAATTTCATATGATACAGTACCAAGAGTATTTGTTAAATGAATTGCATAAGAAACTGTCCTCTTCTGAACCCCTTGATCGCAAATCCCTTCAGGATCTGGTGCATAACTCCCAGCAGGTTAGTAACCATTTCTTGCAGTGTGGTTATGATGCATTGGAAGCTTCATGTAGGTCAGCTGTGACAGGTGCAGTTATACGTAGGCATGCCTGGCTGAAGGAACAATCTTTACCAGACCATGTTAAAGCTAAGCTTTTGGATGCTCCTATGGAAAAGCAAAAATTATTTGGTTCCACGGCTCAAGAGGTCTTAAAGAAATTTGAAGAAAAGGCAAAATCTGTGCAAACAGTCAAAGACTTTCTGCAAGTCCAACCACCGAGATTCAGCAGAAATTGGCCTACTAAGAATTGGTCCTTTCCGGACTCAGACAGATCTCAGAGAGGCAGGAATAGGCGTGCCAGAGGTAGAGGGCAAGCTAGAGGCTCCTACAGAGGCCGTCAGTGGCAGCCTCCCAACCAGAGAGGTAGTGCAGGAACCACAACTGCTACACCAGGACAGACTCAATGACTTTATTTTGACCCCGCCGACCAGGACTCAATTAGAAGCACCTTTGGGCGGAAAGCTTTCTTTATTCTCAAAGAATTGGCACAGCATTACAAGGGACACATGGACACTGCAGATAATAGACAAAGGATACAGGTTCCATTTCCACACATTGCCAAAAAGAAAAGGAATGCCAGACCTGCCACCAAAAAAGAGGGCAGAGGCTTTGAAGCAAATTACCAAATTAATACAAATGAAAGCCATAGAAAAGGTACCTCTTTCAGAACAAAGCCAAGGATTTATTCCTTGTTCCAAGGAAAGAAAATCAATGGAGGCCTATTCTCGACTTGTCCGCACTGAATACTTACCTCATTGTGCCAAAATTCAAAATGCTGACTCTACAGCAACTCCTTCCCATGCTGGGCAAGGGGTCTTGGCTGGTGACTCTAGACCTCAAGGAGGCATATCTGCATGTCCCTATTCGACAAAGTTGCAGAAGACACCTCAGATTTCTTGCAGGGTCAGAGCATTATCAATTCTCAGCATTGCCCTTTGGCTTATCTACTGCACCCAGAGTATTCACGAAATGCCTGGCATCAGTAATTGCACACTGCAGACTTCAGGGGATTCAAATCTACCCATATCTGGACGACTGCCTTATACAAGCGGACAACAAGCAAATTTTGTTAAAGGACTTGGACTATGCCATCCACCTACTACAGGCCTTGGGATATACAGTCAACATCCAAAAATCAAGACTTTTTCCATCCCAAAGAATAACCTTTCTGGGTGCGGATCTAGACACAACCACCCAAATGGCCTTTCTCACAGAAGAAAAGCAAAAACAACTACCGGATTACTTCAAGAATCTGACAAGACAAACTCAGCTGACTGCAAGGAAAATCCTGCAGGCCCTGGGTTACATGGCATCTTGCATTCTTCTGATTCCACAAGCAAGGCTGCATATGAGAAAATTACAATGGTACCTAAGGAGTGTATGGACTCAGCACAGTCACAGCTTAGAAACTTTGATCCCACTCATTCCATGCCTTCAAAAGGAATTTCTGTGGTGGGCTCAAGCCTGCCAGTCGAACAGCGGGTTGCCCTTCAGCAAACCAAGAGCCAACCAAACCATCACCAAGGACGCTTCAGACCAAGGTTGGGGAGCACACATGGAGGGCAGATGTATCCAAGGGCTATGGTCACAAAGAGAGCTGCGCATGCACATAAACCAAAAGGAAATGCTGGCAGTGATGCACACAATCGAGGCCTTCAGACCTTTCCTTCATCAAAGCCACCTGCTCATAAGGACAGACAACACCACTGTTATGTGGTACATAAACAAGCAAGGAGGCACCTATTCCTACCCTCTATGCAGACTGGCAATGAATCTATGGGAACTTTCCTTGAAACTCAATATACAGCTGCAGTCCCAGTTCGTGCCAGGGAAAGACAGTATACTGGCAGACAGCTTAAGCAGAACTACCATGGATGCACACAAATGGTTGCTGCACCCAGACATCTTCTTACTCATAACACAATCATGGGGAAGGCCGGAAATAGATCTGTTCGCTTCCCCCCACAATCATCAACTGAAGACATTCTGCTCAAGGACATACCACCCACAAGCATGGAAAGTGGACGCTCTCTCTTTCAGCTGGAAAGCTCTAACAGTCTATGCTTTCCCACCTCTCCCATTAATGACCAAGGTTTTACTGAAGATCAGGGCAGAGCAGCCCAGAGTGATTCTGATAGCTCCAAACTGGCCAAGGCAGCACTGGTACCCACTGTTAAAGAGCATGTCACAGAGGAAACCGTGGCCTCTCCCTCTATGGCCACTCCTACTGACTCAGCACAATTTCAAGACTCTGCATTCCAACCTGAGAACCTTGCAGCTAACTGCCTGGAGAATACCATGACTCCTCCTCAGGATAACCTATCCCAGAGAGTGAAGGATATTATTATGGAAGCTCGCCGGCCTTCCACAAGGAAGGCATATTCAGCAAAATGGAAAATATTTCACACTTGGAACACAACAAAAGGCCTAGATGTGACAGTGATGAACATGGCACATATACTGTAATATTTGGCAGAATTGTTCCACAATGGCATGTCTTACTCTTCCATTAAGATACATGCCTCAGCAATTTCAGCAGAATACAATGTTAATCCACCTGTCTTCTCGCATCCTCTCCTAAGACAGTTTCTAAGAGGAATCAAAAACATCAATCCTCCAAGGAAACCACCTCTACCTACTTGGGACCTTAACTTTGTGTTGGAAAAACTAACACTTCCTCCCTTTGAACCAGCAGCATCGGCGGATCTACAGTTTCTGTCTTGGAAAACTGCATTCCTTCTGGCCATAACCTCAGCAAGAAGAGTATCTGAGTTACAAGTTTTAATGGCAGTGCAGCCATTTCTTATCTTTCATCAAGACAGAGTTTCTTTGAGGACCAATCCTACATTTATGCCAGTGGTGGTATCCAGGGTATCCTTGAACCAAGCAATTCACTTGCCTACATTCTTCCCAACACCACAAAGTAAAGGGGAGAAACTTCTGCACTCCCTGGACATACACAGACAATTGTGCTACTACTTGGACAGAACTAAAAGTTACAGAAAGACTGACCAGTTGTTTGTAGCATATGCTGCTGGGGCACAAGGAAAAGCAATTTCCAAACAGACAATTTCAAAATGGATAGGAAATTGCATTCGTTTTTGTTACTCCTTTCATGGAAAAACTGTGCCAGCAAACATTAGACCTCATTCCACAAGAGCCACAGCCACCAACCCAGCCTTCCTAAGAGGGGTGGCTACCAAGGACATTTTAGAAGCTGCTACATGGAGCTTCGTGCATACATTTGCCAAGCATTACATTTTACCTTTATACTCCAGATCCAGAGCAGGCTGTGCTACGGCTGTCCTGCAGGGTATATTAACTACACCATCCTTTACTTAGTTCCTCCACCCCCAGATTGGCTATGGTATTCTACCCATATGTGATGACTGCAGATGCATCCTTGAAGGACATAGTACAGTTTTGTACCTACCATAAATGTAGATGTCCGATAGGTATGCATCTGCAGTCAGGTTTACCCTCCCTCCTTCCCCTCTGTGGTATTCCTAGGGTGCTTACCCCTCTATTAGCTAGCTGGGGGATCTATTATGGTGTATTTGTTTGTATATATATATATATATATATTTGCAAATGTTTGGAATTTTATTGCATTTCTCCAAATTTAGCCTTCCTAGAGGGCACCTGGCATCTGGGGCAAGAAAAACTGAGGAAGATGGCGTCGGCTGATGCTTTTATACCCCAGACGCTCTGATGTCGGGGAAAGTGCGACATCAGCCAAGGCCAGACCCAGATTTTGGAATCCGGCCGACCGAAGGGCTGCCTGAGGCAGGACAACCCATATGTGATGCATACCTATCGGACATCTACATTTATGGTAGGTACAAAACTGTACTTTTCTTATGCTTAAATATCAGCAATATCTTATGTCACAGCTTAAACAGAATATGTTGACAAATTCAGAATGTGCAGAAAACAAAGAAATGCAGGATTTATTGTATGCAGCTGAACAAGTGGGAAAGCATACTTTGCAATGTGGTTTTGATTCTCTAGAGGCCTCCTGCAGGGCCGCAGTTACAGGTTCTGTCATTTGGAGGCATGCTTGGTTAAAAGAACAGAATCTGCCCGATCATGTTAAAGCAAAGCTATTAGATACTCCATTACAACATGATACCTTGTTTGGTGCTAAAGCAGAAGAGGTATTGAAGAAAATGGAGGACAAAGCTAAATCTGTGGAAACAGTAAAGGATTTCTTACAGGTACAGCCTCACAGATTTAGCAGGAACTGACCTACAAAGAATTGGTCCTTTCCAGTGTCAGACAGGCCACGAAGAGGCAGATACAGACGCCCCAGAGGCAGATCACAGCCCCAAGGCTCATATATAGGCCTAAACAATGGGGTGCTTCTACCTCCAAAAGCAAGAGGAAAAATCACAGCCATACAGGAAACAAGTCTCAAGGACTTTCCCCTGCCAGCACCAAGCAATTATCTTCTGGCAGCTCCTTTGGGGGGAAAACTAGCACTTTTTTCACAAAATTGGCACATGATCACCCAGGACAAATGGGTCTTAACTAACGTATCTTAAGGCTACAGGTTCCACTTTCACACCCTGCCAAGGCCAAACGGTATGCCAGACCTGCCACGCAATCAATGGGCAGAGGCACAAAAACAAGTTTCATCCCTCATGGACATGAGAGCCATTCAACAAGTACCACAGCAAGAGCAGGGACAAGGACTTAACTCAAGGCTATTCTTGGTACCCAGAAAGGACAAAGCCTGGAGACCAATACTGGACCTGTCTATCCTAAACACCTTCCTGGATATTCCAAAATTCAAAATGTTAACTCTGCAGCAGCTTCTGCCCTTGCTGGGCAAGAAGGCTTGGCTTGTGACTTTAGACCTAAAAGAGGCATACCTGCATGTCCCAATCAGACAATCATGCAGAAGATACCTCAGATTTATAGCTGGCTCAATGCACTACCAATTCTCTGCACTGCCCTTTGGCTTATCTACTACGCCCAGGATTTTCACAAAATGCCTGGCACCAGTAATTGCATTTTGCAGACAAAGAGGAATACAAATATATCCTTACTTGGATGACTGCCTTATTCAAGCAGAGAACAAGGACATCCTACTACAGCATCTGGCGTTTGTAAAAAGATTACTAACAGGTCTAGGGTACACAGTAAACGAAAGGAAATCAAAGCTCGTACCCTATCAAGAGATAATATCCCTGGGTGCAAGCTTAAATACAACTGCCCAGATGGCTTATCTCACGCCAGACAAACACAGACAACTGGCTACTTACTTCAAAATGTTGGCAACAAAGACCCAGTTATCTGCAAGAAAAATTCTGCAGGCTTTGGGCTTCATGGCATCCTGCATACTGCTAATTCCATGTGCAAGACTGCATATGAGGAAACTTCAATGGTATCTGAAAAGTGTTTGGACTCAACATTGCCACAGCTTGGAAACAGTAATTACCCTCATTCCCTGCCTGCAACAGGAGTTTTGATGGTGGGCAAAAGCCTGTCACCTCAACACGGGACAGCCATTCACCTTACCCACAGCCAGGCAGACATTGACAACAGATGCATCAGATTATGTCTGGGGGGCCCATATGGCAGGAAGATGTATTTAGGGCACATGGCCCGCAAGTCAAATGCATCTACATATCAATCAAAAAGAGATGCTAGCTGTTGAGAATGCCCTGACAGCCTTCAAGGATCAACTTCATCCAGGACAACTACTAATAAAGACAGACAATGCTACAGTCATGTGGTACATAAACAAGCAGGGGGGCTCTCATTCCTACCCCCTCTGCAGACTATCCATGAACCCGTGGGACACAGCACTGACTTGCCAAGTACATCTGCAAGCACAATTCCTGCCAGGAAGGATAAATACTCTGGCAGACGAACTAAGCAGAAACCTTATGGATCCCCACGAGTGGAAATTGGATCCACAAGTCTTCAGCATGATAACAAGGAACTGGGGATGCCCGGACATAGACCTATTTGCTTTCCCTCACAACTGCCAACTACAGAGATTCTGCACAAGGATCTATCATAAGCAAGCATGGAAAGTGGATGCTCTGTCTTTCAGCTGGAAAAAACTAATAGTATATGCCTTTCCTCCTCTGCCTCTCCTCCCCAAGGTCGACAAGAGAAGCCAAAAATGATACTGATTGCCCCAGACTGGCCCCACCAGCACTGGTACCCAATCCTAACGAGCTTGCCTCAATGCCCAGCTTGGACATTACCTCAAATTCCTCACTTATTAACCCAACAAGACAGTCCGATACTGCACAGCCAACTCAGGACCTTAAACCTGGCAGCATGGCGGATAATGTAGCCATTCAAGACACACCTCTCTCTAAAGCAGTGATGGATGTTATTTTGGAGGCCAGGAGGCCTAGCACCAGAAAATCTTATGCAGAAAAATGGAAGAGATTCTGTATTTGGAACCAGGCACTAGGTATTGACACGACTGTTCCAAATATTCCTCAGATTTTGCAATATTTAACTGAGATGCTGGATAAAGGCCTTTCCTTTTCATCAATTAAAAGTCATGCTTCTGCCATTTCAGCTCTTTACAATACAGAACCACCTATTTTTCTCATCCATTGCTAAGGCAGTACCTCAGAGGGGTCAAAAACATAAGACCTCCAAGGAGAGCACCAATACCTGCTTGGGACCTCAACTATGTCTTGGAAAAACTCACACTGCCTCCGTTTGGGCCAGTCTCTGCAGCTGATATAAAATTCTTATCCTGGAAAACAGCTCTGTTCCTAGCAATAACCTCCACTAGACGAGTCTCAGTGTTACAGGCAGTCATGGCTGTGGAACCTTTTATCATTTTCCATCCTTACCGGGTTTCTCTAAGGACAAACCCTACATTTATGCCTAAGGTAGTGTCCAGTGTGGCCCTTAACCAAACAGTTAATTTGCCTACCTTTTACCCAAACCCACAGAATAAGGGTGAGAGACTCCTGCATTCTTTGGACATTCACAGGCAGCAACACATCTACTTGGACAGAACCAAAGCTTTCAGAAAGACTGAACAGCTTCTAGTGGCATATGCCGCAGGTATGACAAGGAAAGCCCATCTCAAAACTGACTATTTCAAAGTGGATAGGCCACTGCATTTGTTTCTGCTATTCACAGCATGGCAAATCAGAGCCTAAGGGCATTAGGCCACACTCAACCAGAGCAGCAGCCACTTCAGCAGACTTCCTCAGAGGAGTACCAACCAAAGACATCTTAGAGGCTGCAACTTGGACTTCAGTGCTTACTTTAACAAAGTACTATCACTTACCTCTCTATTCTAAATCCAGGGCAGGCTTTGCCACTGCAGTTCTGCAGGGCCTGGTAGCCTCTCCTAATCCTAATTAGCACCAGCCTCTCAACCATAGCTTTGGGATTCAACCCAATTGTAATGACTGCAACAGTGAAACACGATGAACATAGTACAGTTGTCTACCTACCATAAATGTAGATGTTCAAGTGTATTCACTGTTGCAGTCCAGGTTACCCTCCCGCCATCCCCCTTTTCCTTGCTGGGACTTATCTGTACTTCTCTATTCTATACAACCTATGTGGTGTATTTGCTTGTAGATGAAGGAAAAGTTGTTTTTTTGGTTATGCATGCTTATTGGCATTAGTGAGCCTACCATTTTAGGGCACCTGACATCTGAGGCAAGAAAAACTGAAGAAAATGGCGTCGGCTGCATCTTTTATACCCCTGACGCACTGACATCAGGGAGGAGGCGACAGCAACCGACGCCGGACCTAGACTTTGGAACTCAGGCCGACTGCGGGTAGCCTGCCAGCAGGATAACCCAATTGTAATGACTGCAACAGTGAATACACTCAAACATCTACATTTATGGTAGGTATACAACTGTACTTTTCCCTCCTTCCATCCCCCTATTTTCCTTTTTTTTCTTCCTCTTCTCTCTCCTTACAAAGGACATATTGGTAATTACTTTCTACTGGTGGGGTTCTTCCACCAGTACCAGGCTCCTACTTGGGGGCTCCTGACCAGCTAGGGCAAGAAAAACTGATGTAATAGTTTCGGCTGCCTTACTTTGTACTACTGATGACCTGACGTCAGTCCTGAAGCGATAGCAAATGACGCAGAAATACTAAGCCTCTGGTATTTGGTCTGGCCGAGGGCTACCCTGGCAGGGATAACCCAAATGTGATGACTGCAGCATTGAATACACTAGAACATCTACATTTATGGTAAGTGTACACAACTGTACTTTCTCACTGGCATTCACCAAGAGAACAGTCACACCGAGGCCAAGTTCAAGCCAACAGCCTCCAGTTTATGTCAGCAGTTGTATGAGCATCAGCTGTGGTCTAGGTATTAGGATGGCTTCCAAACAGATGCTCTTGGCACCAGGAGTTTCTTTAACATGTGGCTAGAGGTCAGCCTGCTGTGGTCAGTTTTGGTAACTCTGTTGTTGGGCCAGTATGTTTGTAGTTGACTTTCCTCCCTTCGAGCTCAGGGTCTTGCATTTGACAAGGATGGACCTCCTCATACCAGATATGAAAGCTACTTACATACAGCAGTATTAGAACTGGTTGAGCAGAACTGTCCTTGTTGATGTACAGATCCTCATTACCTTGCCTGATGTAGAGGATTCTTGGTGTTTATGCAGATGTTCTTTGTGTTTCACTGTTGCAGTCATTACATTTGGGTAATCCTGCTGGCACGTTGCCCTCAGTCAGCCTGAATTCCAAAGAAATGTGTCCTGCGTCGGATGCTGTCGCCCCTTCCCTGACGTCAAGTCATCAGGGGTATAAAAGAAGCCACCAACGCCATTTTCTTTAGTCTTTCTTGTCGCGCGGTGCCTGAAGCAGTTCACAAATGCCGGTCAGCCGACTCCTGAGATTTTCGTATTCAAGTTTCAGATCCGAAGTCTTCAATAAAGCTAAGTACCCCATTGGGGAAACATTTTTCTTGCTCCAGACTGATGTCAGAAAAAGTAAATAATTGTATTTCTTGTGGAAAGCAAATACCTCATAAGGATTTTCATTCTTACTGTATTCCTTGCCTAGGCCCTGATCACAACGTTTCTGGTTGTTGGTTTTGTGCTAGATTTAACCAACGCACTAAGCGTCGGTATGATTTTGCTTTAAACTATTTTGGACGCCGGTTTAATTATCCAGAAATGTTGTCGGATAGCCATCTGACTACCGGAGTTCACAAAAAACACAAAGAAAAGGAGAGAGATAGACAACCGAGGTCCAAAACCGACGACAAAGCTTCTCCTAAGCCAGTCGCTGGTTCGCCGGTCCTCAGTGAGGTGCTTTCGCAGCCCCTGACGCCCGCTGCTTTAGAATCGAAGGCCGCTACCGACTCCCACATGGAGTCGGCCATGACACTGGAAACTCAAGGTATTGGAGCCTCGGATATTATCTCTTCAGATGTGTCCGGAGCCACTGAGTAGGCACCGGCTTCTGAGGGTGTATTCAGACCTAAACATTTTTATATCAAACTGACTTCAGCTTCAAAGGCCAAGACTAAAGCACCTTCTAAAGCAAAGAAGCGAACTCAAGAGCCACGTGGTCAGGCCTCTATGCCTAAAACGAAAGGTGAAATAAAGAAGGACCCGGTACCAGACGGAGCACAGCCAATTTATTGAATAAGCGCTTTCAGTAGGGTAGTGTACCCCACCTTCCTCAGACTACAATAAAATCAACATCAACGTCTCCTCTGCTTAAATGTTTGAATGTTTAAGCAATTACAGTGTCAATTATTCAACTGACACACAATTGATTAGATAGAAGAACCACTCAGTTAAATATTCTAAATGTTAACTTAAAACAGTTTTTTCAACCAGTTTTTTTAAAAATTCTTGATTATACACCATAAGCCATAAGACATAAAACATAAAACACAAAGCACAAGGCAACGCAATCACTCCTCTAACTCACTTAGCTTTGAAAAATTAAAAAATCTGAAAATAATGCTATACGTTATTATTGAATTCTATATGTATATACATGTATATATATTTTAGATACATAATACTTGTATTTATTATATCTTATACATAAATAATTCAATATCCAGTACTTAATATTAATATAACATTATTATTATTATTAAACCAACAAGTTAAAAAGCAAAAGGCACTATAACTCACATTCACTAATCCTAGCCCATCAAACACTTCTTATAATAATTTTATATACATATATGTGATCCTATATTTGTGTTCACAAAATGCACGGCATGGGTCACTGAAAACATCTCGATATTCATTGAAAGGAAGCTAAAACCATTAGTGAATAACATCACTACAATACTAAAAGATTCCCATCAATTGATTCAACATCTTAACAATATACAAAAACAGGTCTCTGACAAGCATTTGTTAGTTACATTAGATGTGCAGAGCCTATTTACGGTGATACCCAATACGTATGGTCTAGAGGCCATAAGATATATACTAAAGAATTTTGGGACATATAACAACAGTGAACAGATTTTATTGAATGCATTATTAGAGGTAGTGCTCACCAAGAATGTTATGATGTTCAATCACTCTTATTATATACAACAATGGGGGGTGGCTATGGGCACCCCCTGCGCTAACACGTACGCCAATTTGGTTGTATATAAATGGGAGACCACGTGTCTGTTCTCACACCCTGAATATCATAAAGTACTGGCGTATTTTAGATTTGTGGATGATATATTATTAATCTGGGATGGAACCCCTGAGGAACTCAAAGTGTTTATTAAAGATTTGGAGAAAACCACAGATTTCCTCAGATTTTCGATGGAATATTCATATTCCAATGTTAATTTCTTAGATCTTAACATTAGAAAAGAGAACAAAGGTAAACTGGTTACATCTCTCTATAGAAAAGTGTTGGAAAAACACATTATTAGAACATGACAGTATGCACCCCAGATTTATTTTCACTAATATCATAAAAGGACAGTTCACAAGGATAAATAGGATCTGCCAAGATAAAACTGAATGTAATACTGAATTTCACAAACTAGAATGCTTATTTCTTGATACAGGCTACAATCCACACACGGTAGCATGTATAAAAGAAAAATTTATGAATGACTCTAGTTATAAACCAAGGATAATGTATCAATATAAGGATGGCAATAGGCCCACACAAATAGAACAACAGGAATACAAGCAAGTAAGATGTATTATCAGCTACACAAGTGACAATAATTATATAACTGACATTATCAGTAAAAATTGGGCAATATTAACCACAAATGAGGAAATTAAGAGGCTAATAGGAAATAGACCATCTTTTACATACAAAAATATGCAGAATTTAAAAAGAATTCTATGTAATGAAAAAATCAATGAAATAACCACAGAGCCAATATATAGGCACTGTCCCCTGTGGAGGGTGCACCTCATGTAAATGGATATCTACTAACAAAAATTTCTTACATCCTGAATTATTATATGAATTCGAGGTCAGTTGCTCAGCCAGTTGTGATGATACAAATGTGATCTATTTAGCTACTTGTGAATTATGTCCTGCCTTCTATGTGGGCATGACAACGAGAAGGCTTAGGGACAGGATACAAGAGCATCTATATGCCATAAGGAAGAATGATCCTAAAAATGCTCTTTCCAAACATATCTCCGAACATTCGAATCATAAATTTGTTTTTAGGGTATTACAAAAAAGAATGTTAAACTCACGAAGAGGAGATAACTTCAATGATTTGGAGAACTTAGAGTTAGATTGGATCTTTAGGGTCAGAGCACAAAAGTATCCAGGCCTCAACAGCTATATTAGTATAAGATCACATCTAAAGAAACGTAAATATCATTAACATACTTAGTTTCTATACATCCAGTTATATAAATAAGATTTTTGCCACTGTGTTGAGAGTTGTTATAGCATTGCTTTCAATGCTTACTTGATTAACACTCTATGTACTATTGTGTATTTTTATTTTTATTTTTATTTTATTTTTATTTCATTTTTATTTTTATTTTTATATTTTTTTTTATTTTTATTTTTATTTTTATGTGCTTGCCTGCATTTGGTTGTCTAGATGTAACATTTTTGCAATGTAGGCACATATTATACATACATTACTGTGGATGTACACGTATTTCCTTAGATCATTCTGACTATGATTTTTCTATATTTAGGAATGTACAGGTCTTTTTTTATGAGCTAAAAGTTCCATATACTTGTAAATGAATTTTTAGATGGAGTAGATAGCTATCTATCTATTTATTGATTTACTGATGTATCTATATTTATATTTATTTATTTATTTATTACTATGTCAGTTTTTAAGCATTAAGCTTTTCTATATTGATATATTAAGCATAGGGAATGATTACACATTACAATATAATGTGCTGCATAAGTATAGCATATATACTGTATTCATTAGCACTCCTATAGTTCTTTAGTTTTTTAGTATTCGTTGTATTCAATTAGGGTAACACACAAATCTATAGATGTATACTCACTATTCATATACCCATTGCATATTTTTGATATATTTTTGGATACATTTCGGATATATTTTTGATATATTGCTATACACATACTTTCATTTTTTCACATTTTACAATATATTATATATTTGTAGATGCATTATACGTATAGTTAGGTTTTATCTAGCTATGTAATATTTATTTAATATTTATTTTCTAATATATGATATACAGTGTACGTAAAAACACACACTGGAATAAATATATACACATTTTAACATGATTTTTAATATTGGTAACATAATACATAATTTATACTCGGTCGTTCATAGATTTCATATGTGCGTTCCGCTATGTGCATGGCTTTATTGTCACACAGTAAACACCACGAACAGAATTTGGTAGATGACGCATGTAGCATAAAAGATTAAATATATAGTAAGATTTGTATTTTATTAATATGATCCATTATACATCTCCTTTTTATATATATTTTTTATATATATTTTTATTTATATATATGTTTTTATATATATATATTTTATCAACATGCATTTATAGTTGTAATGAGAAACGTTACCTCATAAACAAAGTGAATATAATGATTTTCTGTTGAACAAGCACTACACAGTGCAGTTGGGCTCTACAGCTTTAAATGAGTTGACTATAAACTGACAATTTGGCAATTAGATGTTATAATTAATCAATTAAGTAATTTTGTTGTTTGATATATAAGGCATGGGTTATGACAATGTTTTAAATCTATCTGAGGAAGCGTGCATTTGAAGCACGCGAAAGCGCTCATCTCTTATTCCTTTGGATTTTATTTGAAATAAAGTTTTGACATTGTTCGTGGTGGTGGTCTACCTCTTTTCATTTGATTTGAAGAATATACATTTATGTATTAGATTGCAGAAAACACTTATATTCAACTCCATGTACATTTCCCTACAGTTATTGTATGAGCACAAATCCAAAAAACTAAAAAACTAAACCCCCCACCACCATACTACCTCCTAAGGGCTTTTAATTTAAGTATACATTTGATGGACACTACCTCATTTAGTCCTGGAGGAATATAAGATGATGTACGAATCTGCCACAGAACCTCTTGTTCCTCAAGTTGCAATTGCCATGGACCACCTCTAATATGGGGTTCTTTCTGGTATAAAACTGAAAACTCAAATTCATGGTCAGGGTTTTGGGCAATATGCTTTGGCAATGCATTGTTTAGATCCACATTGCTAATGGCATATAGATGTTCGTATATTCTTTTCTTGAGTGGTCTATCGGTCTTGCCGATATAAAGTGCAGGACATTGCCTGCAAAGTGCCACATATACCACTCCCTTAGAATTGCAATTGTATTTCCCATTTACCACATAATCTGCCCCTGCCATTTTAATTGAGGATCCAGTACAAATATGTCTACAGTAGGAACACATACCACACTTAGCCATTCCCAATTTTTTCTTCTTATCTATTTTATCCTTAGTGGACTCTAAAAGATCGTTTAAGTTGGGTCCACGTCTATAAGTAAACCTAGGTTTATCACCTGCAACCTTATCAAGCTGTTGGTCATCAAGGAATAGTCTCCAATTCTTGAAAATAATTTCTTTGATTGATTTGAAATCAATACAATATGTGAAAAGAAAAGAAATATTAGTATTTTGTTTATTATTATTAGCAGCAACTACTGACATGTTGCCTCCTCTTAATAGAGTTTGAAAATGCCCAGATTCTCTTTTGTATATAACCTCTTGTCTTATCTCCTCAACAAACACATGTGGGTACCCTCTCATCAAAAACATGAATTGAATTTGCTCACATTCATTCAGGAAGTCATCTTGTTCAGATACCATCCTAGCCGCTCGGACAAATTGTCCTTTGATAACACTTCTTTTTTGATGAAGAGGATGCGAGCTAGTAAAGTGTAAATAAATATTAGAAAAGGTCGGCTTCCTGAAGATTGTTGATTTAAATTTATTCAACCCATTGTCCTTGCTATTTTTAACATCCAAGAATGAAATATCATTCATCCCAATGGTGTATGTAAACTCCAAAAAGTGCGTCATCTTAGACATACTCTCAATAAACAATGGTATGGTGTCGTGTCAAAGGGGCCTTTCCATAAAAACAACATGTCATCTTGGTACCTGGTGTACCAAGTGACATGTTCTTTATACAAGGCATTTTGAAACAGATGTTCAGATTCCCAGTGGGCCAACACACTGTTGGCAAAAGTGCACCCACATGGTGAACCCATTGCTATTCCAATAGTTTGAAGGAAGAATCGATTTTTAAACACAAGAAAATTATTTTTGAGTATCACTTCAAGTAATGTTTCAACAAGGCGTATTTGATCATTCGATGCTCCTTTACGGAGCATAAAATCAACTGTCCACACTACCCCAAGTTGTGTGGAATGACCGTATAAAGGTCCCTTATATCAACCACTAGAAAGATCAAAGATGGTTCATATACAATTTTGCTAATATTCTGAAGAAAGTCCCATGAATCTCTACATATCTGAACCTCATTTTCCAACAGTGGCTTTAAAATACTATCCACTACTTTGGCACACACATATGTAACAGAACAATAATCAACATGAACAATAATCCTATAACTTCTCAGGACTTTCAGGGTAATGAAGGTGAGGGTGAAGTTCCAGTTGTTCGGAGAAGTGAACGGATAAGAAACCATACTAATGCAAACAACAATTTCAATGACGCATGCAACAATAATAATTATGACAACTATAACTGTCCAGATGAAGTATCCAGCATTGATGGAAATGAGGAGGGTTTTCACAGGCCCACTGTAACGAGGAACAACACGTCGAACAATGGGTCAAAAAACCAGGGACGCACACAGAGAAGGAAGAGGGGCAATCAACGGAGACGTTAGAAATGCCCCAAGTACATGCCTGTGTTGACATATTACCTTCCGTGGAGGGGCCCAGTATCCTTTCTAACGACAAAGGAGATTTTAAGATTTACAACTATACAGTATTAACTATAGACTCTAAGCTTGTTGATTTTTTTGCTAAGGGCTTATCCTTTGTTCCAGATAGGAAATGTAATCTTGTCAATATTATTGTTGATTTGAAACTGTTTGTACGCAAGTTGAATTTAGCATACACCCTAGGTAACATGCCCTCATTGCTCAATATGCATAGGGTTTCTAGTGTATTTAACCCCCCTTTAAATTCAACTTTATACACTTTTGAGAAAGTGTGTGAGTTGGACCTGAGGGCAATGGCCTCTAACAATAATTTCCCCTCTAGAGGAAACAACCATATGGTTCGAAATGTTAACAACAGTGAGTTAGCATTCATTAAATTATTAAATGAATGCAATGTTAGGGTCATGGCACCCGACAAGGGTGGGGAGTTAATTTTTATGGACGAGTATTTTTATGAAAAGAAAATGTTAGATTACCTGGACTCAGATATTTATGAGCCTTCAAGTATTAATGAGATTAATGTGGCTTATTCCAAAATTAAGAACATTTTGGATGATTTATTCCTAGAAGGAAGCATTGACTATGATTTATTAAAGTATTTAATCATGCCAGCCCCTAGGATTCCCACTATATTTGGCACACCTAAGATTCACAAAGATCTTGTGAACCCCCCCTTTTAGGCCAATTGTTGACGGAAGGGGGTCTGTTACATATGCGTGTGCCAAAGTAGTGGATAGTATTTTAAAGCCACTGTTGGAAAATGAGGTTCAGATATGTAGAGATTCATGGGACTTTCTTCAGAATATTAGCAAAATTGTATATGAACCATCTTTGATCTTTCTAGTGGTTGATATAAGGGACCTTTATACGGTCATTCCACACAACTTGGGGTAGTGTGGACAGTTGATTTTATGCTCCGTAAAGGAGCATCGAATGATCAAATACGCCTTGTTGAAACATTACTTGAAGTGATACTCAAAAATAATTTTCTTGTGTTTAAAAATCGATTCTTCCTTCAAACTATTGGAATAGCAATGGGTTCACCATGTGGGTGCACTTTTGCCAACAGTGTGTTGGCCCACTGGGAATCTGAACATGTGTTTCAAAATGCCTTGTTTAAAGAACATGTCACTTGGTACACCAGGTACCAAGATGACATGTTGTTTTTATGGAAAGGCCCTTTTGACACGACACCATACCATTGTTTATTGAGAGTATGTCTAAGATGACGCACTTTTTGGAGTTTACATACACCATTGGGATGAATGATATTTCATTCTTGGATGTTAAAATTAGCAAGGACAATGGGTTGAATAAATTTAAATCAACAATCTTCAGGAAGCCGACCTTTTCTAATATTTATTTACACTTTACTAGCTCGCATCCTCTTCATCAAAAAAGAAGTGTTATCAAAGGACAATTTGTCCGAGCGGCTAGGATGGTATCTGAACAAGATGACTTCCTGAATGAATGTGAGCAAATTCAATTCATGTTTTTGATGAGAGGGTGCCCACATGTGTTTGTTGAGGAGATAAGACAAGAGGTTATATACAAAAGAGAATCTGGGCATTTTCAAACTCTATTAAGAGGAGGCAACATGTCAGTAGTTGCTGCTAATAATAATAAACAAAATACTAATATTTCTTTTCTTTTCACATATTGTATTGATTTCAAATCAATCAAAGAAATTATTTTCAAGAATTGGAGACTATTCCTTGATGACCAACAGCTTGATAAGGTTGCAGGTGATAAACCTAGGTTTACTTATAGACGTGGACCCAACTTAAAAGATCTTTTAGAGTCCACTAAGGATAAAATAGATAAGAAGAAAAAACTTAAGTGTGGTATGTGTTCCTACTGTAGACATATTTGTACTGGATCCTCAATTAAAATGGCAGGGGCAGATTATGTGGTAAATGGGAAATACAATTGCAATTCTAAGGGAGTGGTATATGTGGCACTTTGCAGGCAATGTCCTGCACTTTATATCGGCAAGACCGATAGACCACTCAAGAAAAGAATATACGAACATCTATATGCCATTAGCAATGTGGATCTAAACAATGCATTGGCAAAGCATATTGCCCAAAACCCTGACCATGAATTTGAGTTTTCAGTTTTATACCAGAAAGAACCCCATATTAGAGGTGGTCCATGGCAATTGCAACTTGAGGAACAAGAGGTTCTGTGGCAGATTCATACATCATCTTATATTCCTCCAGGACTAAATGAGGTAGTGTCCATCAAATGTATACTTAAATTAAAAGCCCTTAGGAGGTAGTATGGTGGTGGGGGGGGGGTTTAGTTTTTTAGTTTTTTGGATTTGTGCTCCTACAATAACTGTAGGGAAATGTACATGGAGTTGAATATAAGTGTTTTCTGCAATCTAATACATAAATGTATATTCTTGACGTGCATTTTGTGAACACAAATATAGGATCACATATATGTATATAAAATTATTATAAGAAGTGTTTGATGGGCTAGGATTAGTGAATGTGAGGTATAGTGCCTTTTGCTTTTTAACTTGTTGGTTTAATAATAATAATAATGTTATATTAATATTAAGTACTGGATATTGAATTATTTATGTATAAGATATAATAAATACAAGTATTATGTATCTAAAATATATATACATGTATATACATATAGAATTCAATAATAATGTATAGCATTATTTTCAGATTTTTTAATTTTTCAAAGCTAAGTGAGTTAGAGGAGTGATTGTGTTGCCTTGTGCTTTGTGTTTTATGTTTTATGTCTTATGGCTTATGGTGTATAATCAAGAATTTAAAAAAAAAAACTGGTTGAAAAAACTGTTTTAAGTTAACATTTAGAATATTTAACTGAGTGGTTCTTCTATCTAATCAATTGTGTGTCAATTGAATAATTGACACCGTAATTGCTTAAACATTCAAACATTTAAGCAGAGGAGAAGTTGATGGTGATTTTATTGTAGTCTGAGGAAGGTGGGGTAAACTACCCTACCGAAAGCGCTTATTCAATAAATTGGCTGTGCTCCGTCTGGTACCGGGTCCTTCTTTATTTCACCTTTCGTGTTTGGAGTTTAAAGTTTTAGCCTTTCTTCTTTGTGCCTCTATGCCTAAAAAACAGATGCTCAAAATGGCTGAAGACTTGATTACCTTGATCAGGGGTTCCCGTCCCCCTCCTGATAAGAGGGCTTAGGCAAGAGACTGACTCTGAATCTTCAGATCAGGTTTCCATTTCTTCTGATTCCTCTTCTGATCAGGAATATTATCTTCCCCCCATGAAGATTCTGATGCTGAAAAATCTATACCTTCAGCTTCTTCTCCAGAGGACTATTCTTTTGGGGAAACCTTACATACCATGAGGGAGCATTTCCACTGGGAGAGCCAAGATTTTTCTTAATCTAAAAAGAGGCTCAGGGATTTCCTTTTACTACCTCAATACAAGCCACTAGCCATCCCACCTGTGTTAGACATTGCAGATGTGTTTTCGGTGTCCAGTCTTACCCCTGACTCCTTACCTACAGCTCCTGTTAAGCCTGACTCTCATAAATTCATTTTTAAAAACCCTGCTGCAGACCCAGAAACTATTTCTCGGGGTACCAAAGGAGTCAAGGCTTCCACTGCAAAAAACCCTACCCCCTCTGACAGAGATTCGAGGGCACTCGATGGGGAAAAAAGGTTTACACATCTGCTACCTTGGCTATAAGGGCCTTAAACTGTCAGTTTCATATGCTCAAATATCAGCAACATGTCATGGCATTGCTTACACAGAAAATGTTAAACTCTGTGCAGAAAACAAAGAAATGCAGGATTTATTGCATGCAGCTGAACAAGTTGGAAAGCATACTTTGCAATGTGGTTTTGATTCTTTAGAGACCTCCTGCAGGGCCGCAGTTACAGGTTCTGTAATTAGGAGGCATGCTTGGTTAAAGGAACAAAATCTGCCTGATCATGTTAAAGTAAAATTATTAGATGCACCTTTAAAGCATGATACTTTGTTTGGTGTTAAGGCAGAAGAGGTGTTAAAGAAAATAGAGGAAAAGCTAAATCTATGCAAATGGTCAAAGATATTTTACAAGTACAGCCACCTAGGTTTAGTAGACACTGGCCAACACAGAATTGGTCCCTTCCTGTGTCAGACAGACCTCAAAGGGGCAGATCCAGACGCCCTAGAGGCAGATCCCAGGTGCAAGGTTCATACCGGTCAAAGCAATGGGGGGCTTCTACCTGCAAATTTGGAGAAGACAAATCACAACCTTACAGGAAACAGCCCCAATGACTTCCCCCTGCTTGCACTAAGCACTTATCTCCTGGCAGCACCCTTAGGGGGAAAATTAGCACTTCTTTCTCAAAATTGGCACATTATAACCCAGGACAAGTGGGTCGTAAATATCATGTCACGGGGCTACAAGTTCCATTTCCATACCCTGCCAAAGGCAAACAGCTGGCCAGATCTGCCACAAAATCAATGGGCAGAGGCACAAAAATAAGTCTCATCCCCCATGGACATGGGGGCCATTCAGTAAGTACCAGAGCAAGAGCAGGGACAAGGATTTTAATCAAGACGGTTCTTGGTACCCGGAAAGGACAAGGCCTGGAGACCAATACTGGACCTATCTATTTTGAACACATTTCTGGATGTACCAAAATTCAAGATGTTGACTTTGCAGCAGCTTCTGCCCATGCTGGGCAAGAACACTTGGCTTGTGACTTTAGACCTAAAAGAGGCATACCTGCATGTCCCAATCAGACAAATATGCAGAAGATACCTCAGATTGAAGGCAGGCTCAATGCATTACCAATTCTCTGCACTGCCCTTTGGCTTATCTACTGCGCCCAAGGTCTTTACAAAGTGCCTGACACCAGTAATCGCATTCTGCATACAAAGAGGAATACAAATATATCCTTACTTGGACAACTGTCTAGTTCAAGCAGAGAACAAGGACATTCTTCTACAGCATCTGGTGTTTGTGAAAAGACTTCTAACGTGCCTAGGGTACACAGTCAACGAAAATAAATCAAAACTAGTACCCTCTCAAGAGATATTATTCCTGGGTACAAGCTTAAATACAACTGCCCAGATGGCTTATCTCACGCCAGACAAACAAAGGCAACTGACTACCCATTTCAAAATGGCAACAAAGGCCCAGTTATCTGCAAGAAAAATTCTGCAGGCTTTGGGCTTCATGGCATCCTGCATCCTACTAATTCCATATGCAAGACTGCATATGAGGAAACTTCAGTGTTACCTAAAAAGTGTTTGGACTCGACATTGCCACAGCCTGGAAACTATGATTACTCTCATCCCCTGCATGCAACAGGAGTTTTGATGGTGGGCAAAAGCTTGTCACCAAAACAAGGGACAGCCATTCACTTTACCCCCAGCCAGGCAGACATTAACAATGGATGCGTCAGATTTTGCCTGGGGGGCCCACATGGCAGGAAGATGCATTCAGGGCACATGGACCTCAAACCAAATGCATCTACATATCAATCAAGAAGAGATGCTAGCAGTTCAAAATCCCCTGACAGCCTTCAATGACCTACTTCATCCAGGACAACTACTGATAGACAGACAACACCACGGTCATGTGGTATGTAAACAAGCAGGGGGGCACACATTCTTACCCCCTTTGCAGACTAGCCATGACTTTGTAGGACACAGCATTGACTTACCAAGTACATCTTCAGGCACAATTCCTGCCAGGAAGGGAAAATACTCTGGCAGATGAACTAAGCAGAAACCTCATGGATCCCCACGAGTGGCAGCTGGATCCACAAGTCTTCAACATAACAAGGAAATGGGGATGCCCGGACATAGATCTATTTGCCTCCCCTCACAGCTACCAACTAAAAAGATTCTGCACAAGGATTTATCACAGACAAGCATGGAAAGTGGACGCCCTTTCAGCTGGAAAAACCTATCGGTATATGCATTTCCCCCTCTGCCTCTCCTCCCAAGGTACTCCTAAAGGTCAGACAGGAGAAGCCAAAGATGATACTGATTGCCCCAGACTGGCCCCGCCAGTACTGGTATCCAGTACTAAGGAGCTTGTCTCAATCCCCAGCTTGGACCTTACCTCAAATACCTCATCTACTGTCCCAGCGAAACAGTCAGATCCTGCAGAGCCAACTCAGGACTTTAAATTTGGCAGCATGGCAAATAATGTAGTCATACAAAACACACCTCTCAGTAAAGCTGTGATGGATGTCATTTTGGAAGCCAGAAGGCCTAGTACTAGAAAATCTTATGCTGGAAAATGGAAGTGATTATCTGCTTGGAACCAGGCACAAGGAACTGATGCAGCTGTGCCAAATATTCCTCAGATTTTACAATACTTGACTGAGATGCTGGACAAAGTCCTATCTTTTTCATCTATTAAAATTCATGCCTCTGCCATTTTGGCTCATTACAATGTATAGCCACCAATCTTTTCTCATCCCTTATTAAAGCAGTACCTCAGAGGAGCCAAAAATTTAAGGCCTCCAAGGAGATCACCAATGCCTGCATGGGACCTCAGTTATGTCTTGGAAAAACTCACCTTGCCTCCTGTTGAGCCAGCTGCTATGGCTGATGTAAAGTTTTTATCTTGGAAAACAGCTCTGCTCCTAGCAATAACTTTTGCAAGATGAGTTTCAGAGCTACAGGCACTCATGGCTGTGGAACCTTTTAATATTTTTTATCCAGACAGGGTCTCTCTGAGGACAAACCCAACATTTATGTGTAAGGTGGTGTCCAATGTGGCTATTCACCTGCCAACTTTTTATCCAAATCCACAGAGCAAGGGGGAGAGAATTCTGCATTCTTTGGACGTGCATAGACAGCTTAGATTCTACTTGGACAGAACCAAAGTTTTCAGAAAAACAGAGCAATTACTAGTGACATATGCTGCAAGATCACAAGGAAAGTCCATCTCAAAGCAGACTATTTCAAAGTGGATAGGTCCCTGCATTCGTTTCTGCTATGTACATCATGGCAAGCCAGTACCCAAAGGCATTAGGTCACACTCAACCAGAGCTGCAGCCACTTCAGCAGCCTTTCTCAGGGGAGCACCTACCAAGGAGATTTTAGAGGTTGCTACTTAGGAGTTCAGTGCACACCTTTACAAAGCACTATCATCTGCCATTCTACTCTAAATCCAGGTCACGTTTTGCCACTGCAGTTCTGCAAGGCCTCATAGCTGCTCCTAATGCTGTTTAGCTCCAGCCTCCCAAACTTAGCTTTGGGACTCTACCCAAATGTAATGACTGCAACAGTGAAACACAAAGAACATAGTACAGTTGTGAACACTTACCATAAATGTAGATGTTCAGGTGTGTTCACTGTTGCAGTCCAGGTTACCCACCCACCATCCCCCTTTTCTTCTGATGGAGCCCATCTTTCCTTTTCTGATTTATACAACCTGTTTGGTGTATTTGCTTGCAGATGAAGGTAAAATTTATATTGGTGCATGTAATTATACATATATAAATTTTGGCAACCCTTTTAGGGAGCACCTGACTTTTGTGGCAAGAAAAACTAAAGAAAATGGCATCGGCTGCTTCTTTTATACCCCTAACGACCTGACGTCAGGGAAGGGGCGACAGCATCTGACGCAGGACCCAGGACTTTGGAATTCAGGCCGACTGAGGGCAACCTGCCAGCAGGATTACCTAAATGTAATGACTGCAACAGTGAATACACTCAAACATCTACATTTATGGTAAGTGTACACAACTGTACTTTTTTCTGATCTTAGAGTAGCATAAAAGAATAGGAAGTCTGCAGTGCATTCTGGGTAAAAGGGATGGGCTACCGGCCTGGGAGGGTTTCAGATACAGAATTTAACCCTACTCTTTCACAAAAATGGACTTTGTAATGTAGATCTAATGTTATTTATATACATAACTCATTTTCTTCTGGAAGTTTCATTGTAAGAGCAAACCTGTGTTGGTTCACAGTGGTAAGAGAACTAATCTTAGTAAGACCCAGTTAAAGCTTATCCCATGGATAAGTCATAATGTTTGGGTTATATCTCACCTACCTTGTCTTTTATTTCAGCAACAGTTTTTATACATGATCCTTTGAAGATCTGTGTTGATCTTAAACCAGCATTTCATGAAACCAAAGTTGTAAAGAACCAGTACTGCTAGGAACTATCTTCATTTCTTGTCACATCAACATCTGAATAAATTTGTTTCTGTAATGCCTTGTTCCTATTACACATTTTTTGTAGAGATTTAGCATTTGTAATGTTACTAGAAACAGAATTTCAGGTTATAGTTGACAGCGACCTTTTTGTAGACCACAATTTTTTTTTATAACCATATCTGAAGTAGTTTACTTCATTTGATCTTCAGGGTCTTTGGATCTGCATCGGATCCAACACGGACGGATTTTCCATCTATGGCTCCGAGCTCCATGCTCCTCCCCTTACCCATAATGCCTCCTTGTCTCCCTTCTCCCCCCAGATCTCGTTTGCCGCCTGAGAGTGAACAAGCATAGTCCGAGCTCCAGCGTGTTTTTTCAGAATTTGTAAGCTTGTATTTTTTTTATTTTGGCTTCCTCTTGACTTTTCCTTTCTCTTGAACTTTTTTGTACCTCCCTGGGATTCTTAGTTTAGGAGGAAAAAAGAGGGGTAGGCTTTCCTTTCCCTTTCTCACGTGAGTGGGTGTGTGTATCTGGGCCGGCTGAACGGATGGCGGATGCCATGATGCCCAGTTTCAGAAAGTGCACAGGGTGTGGCCATAAGCTTTCCCAGGCAGATGGCCCCACTCTGTGCGTGATCTACTTGGGGGCTGAACACCTGCAGCCCCCCTGTCCTATTGGCACTGGGTTTAACACCAGGGCAGTTAAGGACAGACTGGACAGATTGATCCTTAAGGGCCTGTTGCCCTCTTCTGGTGGGACTGTGGTCTCCTCTTCCCCTGCAGGGAAAGCAGTGGCTGCTGCTCTGTCTTCTTCCCCGGCCTCTGGGACTCACACTCCTGCCAAGAGGTCCACAGAAGGAGATAAGGTTAAGAAGGAACAGCCTCGCAAACGATCCCCCGACCTCTTGTCGCAGGCCGGCTCGCCACCAAAAGTAAAGCCTGTATCCAAGCCTGTGACCCCTAGGCTCAGGTCCCCTAGGTTTTCACCTGAGCCCGAGGAACAACAAAGCCGGTCTTCGGTCAGGTCTTCCCCCCACTGGTGCTCCCGTCCAATTTCTGCAGCATCCTCCTGCTCCACTCGGAGCCTCTCGGAAGCGGAGATGGACAAGATGATGCAGAGGTTTGTCCGCACTCAGATGCATATGGGGATCTTGCCGTGGCCTTCTCCCTCCGGAGCGGTTCCCTTACAACCTTTGTTCTGTCCTATTACTCCTCCAATCTGACCCACGGTTTCAGAGTTGTTGGATCAGAGGACGATTAGAGTCTACGCCGATGGCACCCTGTATCTTTACGCCAGTTGGTGCCTTGAGTTTGTCGAATCTGAGCTGTCAGAGCCACAACCTCGGGGTCGGATCCAAGGGGGTGTTTTCTGCTCTGAGCCTGTCTGAGAGGAGCATCCATCTTGGTGTCTCTGCTCCAGCAGAGGCGGAGCGGCTTCCGCCTTTTTCTGCCCTGGAGGGCACGTTCCCCCTCTGCTTTCGATGTGGTGGAGAGGGCTCTCGGTGGGTCGAGACCTCAGACCACCTCGTCCAATGAATCTGTCCAGATTCCCCTGACTGTGTGGTTCCGACCATCTTGCCCTTTCAGAGACAGCCCATGCCCATAATGCTCCAGATAGTTCTGCCTTCGGAACAGCCCGTTTGTGAGTATTCCCCCAGACAGTCCCCCTGAGGAGGCCCCGCGCAAACATGCGTGTAAAAGGAGGCTCTTGGACTCCCCACCAGAGTCCCTCATGGAGGTCATGAACTTGGATGAAGGAGAAGGCTCCCCAAAGTCACCCCCCGAGAATGTCTTATTTGGGGACATGATGGAGCTTTCCACCAGTGGGGTGTGGGTGGTCCACCCCAAAACCAACTTGGGACGAGTCCGTGTTTCTGGAGGCATTCGGCACGGGCCATCAACCTCTTGGGTGTCCCCTCCTGCTGATCCACTTGTGGAACTAATAACATCGAGTGCTTGGAAGGAGCCAGACACCGTAGAGCCAATCTCTAAGCATCTGGATAAGGTTTGGAGTCCCCCCCTCGGACAAGCTTTATTTGCCCATGGGGTCCCCCTGTAGATGCCATGATGGTAGTGGCGGCCACCAAGGAGGAGCTCCACGGTCCACCCTCCTGACCGAAAGTTGAGAGTGCAAGATCGCTTTTGGAAGCGAGTTTATGCTTCAGCGAGCTTCTCTGTGAGGGTGTTGAACTATATGGCACATGTCATCCGACTCCAGAGAGATGTTAAAGAAATCACAGAGTCGACCCCAGGGTCCATATCAGCAGAGGACAGGAAGATGTTCGATGCACGAATGGCCACCCTAAAAGCAGTAGCCAACCATCCATGCATTTGCTCTCCCACACCATGGAGTGAGCTGCAAGAGTGGCGGGGACAGGCATTGCCATCAGGCGACACAGCTGGCTCCGCTTATATCAAGTCCACGAAGCCCTTCAAGGCGTCTTTTACCAACTCCCCTTACGACAGTTCTTCCCTCTTTGGGAAGATGGTCAGAGACTTTGGTCCAGAGCAAGAAGGATGGGAAGACACGGTCTGCCATCAGGATCCACTTCTCCTTTTTTCAAAGATCCTTTTCCAGGAACCAGCGAGGCCCAAAGATGATGTGGTTCCGCAAGTCTCAGGCATTTTCCCAGGATGCTCACGACTTGCCTTCCCCCAGAGGCATAGGGGGATTTGACTGACTCTGCCCAAGAGGCAGTGGGGGTCCTGAGAACCCATCTCGAATAAACCCGGGCAGCAGCCCTGAGGGGTTACCCAATTGTTCATCTCTGGTGGCAGTCCACGGTCGTTTGTCACTACACCCTTTAGCATGGAAGTCCATAACAGATCAATGGGTGTTGCCCATCATATCCAGTGGATATTCTGTTCCATTCCAGGAACCTCCCCCATCCAACAAAGCCATCCCGGACGTCCCACCCGCACACCGGGAGGAGGAAGCAGTACAAATAGATTCACTGCTAAGGAAAAGTGTCATCCAACCGGTCTCCCTAAACCACTCTGACTCTGGAGTTTATTCCAGGTTCTTTTTAGTGCTGAAAAAGACTGGAGACCTCAGACCTATCTTGGATCTGTCCAAACTGAACCTGTCTGTAACCAAGACAAAGTTCCAGATGATCACGATTCAGTCTATCCTGCCCTATCTGCAGGCCAGAGACTGGATGTGCTTGATTGATCTCCAGGATGGCGTGCTATCACATCAGGATGGACATGTGCTCCTGGAGGTTCCTTCACTTCCGGCTGGGAGACGATCATTATCAATTTCAAGCCCTTCCCTTTGGTCTCACCACAGCCCCCTGGGTGTTCACCAAGGTAATGGCTGTAGTAGCAACTCACCTGAGGTTTCTGGGTATTCAGGTCTTTCCGTACATGGACGATTGGCTCTTTACTGTCCCTTCAAAGCATCTACTTTGTCAGGCCAGGTAGTCCTTCCTTCGGTTAGCCAACAAGTTGGGCATCACAATCAACATGCGTAAATCTGCTCTACTCCAGGTTCAAGTTTTGGATTTCATCGTGGCATGGCTGGATACATTACAAAACAAGGGTGTTCCTTACGTTAGACAGGATACACAATCTGAGGTTACACATCTTGCAAATTCTTCAGACCCATTTACAGACAGCCTAGGCAATGTTATGAGCATTGGGGTCTTTGGCATCCACGGTCAATGTTCTTCCAATGGCGCATCTTCATATGAGTGTGTTGCAGTGGACGCTTGCAGTTCAGTGGTCTCTGTTAGACCCCCCCTTGTCCTTTCTGGTGAGAATTTCAAGAGTGTATGGGGACTCCCTTTGGTGGTGGATTCAGTCCCCAGATCCCCTCAAAGGATGCCCGTTCCAACCTGCCTTTCCCAAGACAGCAGTGACCACGGACGCCTCCCTACTAGGGTGGGAGGGGGCATTGCTCAGGAAGGACAGTCCAAGGCACATGGTCCCCTTCCAAGATGTATCTGCACATCAGTGTTCTAGAGATGAGAGCAGTTCTTCGGTTGCAGGCCTTTCATGCTCATCGTCCTCTAGGAACGATTGCATTTCAGATGGACAATATGTCAGTGGTCTCGTATATCAACAAACAAGGGGGAACCAGATCTTATCCCCTGTGTCGAGAAGCCATGCAAGTGTGGGAATGTGTGATCTCCACCAGGTGTTTTCTGTTGGCAACGCACATTCTGGGATGGTCCAACATTCTAGCATTCAGGCTCAACAGAATCTATCTTGATGTCTTACGCGTGGTCTCTGAATCCTTCAGTAGCAGAACAGATCTTTCTAGAGTGGGGTCATCCTTGCTGCAAAGTTTTTTTGCTCTGAACCCCCCTGCTGGGGGAATCCCCAGAGATGCTCTGATTCATGCTTGGCCACCCGGTCTTTTTTATGCATATTCTCCTCTTCCCATGATGTTGAAGTTTCTGCAGAAAGCCCGAAGGCTGGGGCATACCTCTCAACCTGGAAACATCAAAAATCTGGACAAAGGCCCATGAAAAATAAGTACAAATCTGCATGCTGATTAACATGAAATTTACATGCATAATTATGTAACCCTGCCCACTCCAGTGGAATTGTGAGATGCCAACTTTTAACCGCAAACTGCAGAACAGACAACCAAAATATGAGCACGAAACAAAAATAAGAACATTAATAGTGTTTTATTTATATTAATATTTGAACTTGTGAAAAACTAAAATACAATGTTCTTTTATAAAAATAAAATTAACTGCAGCTGCACACTTCAACCTTCTTCATTAAATAACACAAAATATAAACTGGAACAAAACTGTTTTATTTATATTATTAACATCTGAACTTGTATAAAGCTTTGAACTTATATAAAACTAAAATACAATTCTCATATAAAAATATAATTAACTTGCACTAACTAGTCTACTACTACACATATAAAACAATTGAATTCTTTCTAACAAGTACTACACTGTGTAACAGCTGGTGAATTGCTTTCAAGAACAAAAACAAGTGCAGACAACACATCTCTTAATCTGTTAGCACAACAGTCAGCACTCAGCAGTTAGTGATAAAGCCAAAAATGTAATGGGTGGGAAGTGGGGACACAAATCCTGTTGTTTTAACAACTTTTTACATTTATAAGAGCAGTCTTAAAAATCTTTCCTTATTTTTGGTCCTTTGTTAATCATTATTTTAGGTTTTGTCCAGATTTCCTGCTCTAAAAGGTAAAGAGGAATGCACATCACATCTTCAGACCTTTATTTAAAAGGCACATGCCTCCGATAAATGAAAATACTTGGGCCTGGGAGATGAACCATTTACAGGTTACCTGTGTCCATTAGAGAGACGTGCCAAACTAGGGATGAATTTCCGGTTTACCATCCAGTTGTCCAGGTTGCACTTGAATTGGGTTAGGGAGGAACTCTGCTTCACATGGATGGGGAGCCTGTTCCATAGATGAGAGGTATTCTCTGGGATACATATCTATCTACGCAGCCAAAAAGGCAAAACAACATACCCAACACACTAGTCATAGGTGACTCTCTAGTCAGGCACACTGATGTCCCACTCACCAGGCTAAACAAGGAGAAGGTTATTGTCAGCTGCCTGTCGGGTGCCAGGATCCGCCACATAACCCACGCACTTAGGTCACTCCACAACAAGTACAAATATGACTCTGTCATTGTCCATGTTGGTGTGAATGACCTGAGACGTACCTCTCTGGACTACATGAAAAGAGACATGGAAGAGCTCTCCGATCATGTAGCACAGGCAGGTATGACCCTAGCCCTGAGTAGCATTCTGCCATCACCCAGAATGATGCCGCAGTACAAGGACAAAATGATTAACATCAACAATTGGCTAAGCTTCTGGTGCCATTCTAAAGGGGATCCAGTATCTGTCTGCCTGGGATGACATGGTTGACAGACCACGATGCTTTGCCAGAGATGGCCTGCACCTGTCACCCCTGGGATTTCGGATACTGGCTAAGGTTCTTGCTGCCCCTATAGTGCCTTTTTTAGGCAAGGTTCAAATGACAAATTCACCACTGTAATGGGAACAGGCAAGCAAAAAGTGAGGGTGATGCTACTCAATGCTAGAAGTCTATCTCTCAAAATGCACTCACTCGAGGCACTCATTAAAATGGAGAACATCGATATCTGTGCAGTGAATGAGACCTGGTTCAAAGCTCCAGAGAGCACCCCTGCACTACCAGGCTATAACTCATACCACACTTTTTGGCCATGTAACCTGGACCGGAACACCAAAGGCGGAGGTGCATCTATATTCATTAAGGATATCCACACCTCCAGGCTAGTTGCTCAGCATAATGCAGCCGAGGTTATCCAAGTGCAACTAACTCTGGGTAAAACTGCAATCCAAATTGTAGCTTGCTACAGATCACCCACCATGCCCCTCCTCTTTTCTTGATGTACTGGAAAATATTAGGGTTCAACCAAACACCCTAATAACGGGCGATTTAAACTACCCCACCATTAACTGGGAAAACTACTCGTGTACCAACTCCTTCGCACAACGCTTTCTGGAATTCATAAACTCCAATGCCCTGGATCAACACCCCCACCAGGGGCAACAATATCCTAGATCTAGTCCATTACCAACATGAGTAAGGTTGCCACCTGTCCCGTTGTCAGCGGGACACTCACGGGTTGAGCTGCCTCATCCCGTTGCCCGCTTTGGAAAGTAGTGGGACTTGAAAAGTCCCGCTTTTCAATCGCACTGAATTGCCGTGGAAAAGCCGCAATTACTTCCGGCTTTTTCACAGCAATTCAGTTACATCACCAACCCGGACCTGCAGGCAAAGCTGTGGCCTGTTAGGTCCGGGTGCTGTAATTCGTGCAGCAATTGGCTGCAATTCACGAAAGGGGTGGGGATTGGGGCAGGAAGAGGCCTGCAAAGATCGCGGCTGTAGGAGCACTTTGTTTTAAGCACTTCTACAGCCGCTAAAAAAAAAACGAGATTTATTTTTTCTAACGAGCCAGCCATCCATCCATTCATTCAACCAGCCATCCATCCATTCATTCAACCAGCCATCCATCCATCCATTCATTCAACCAGCCATCCATCCATTCATTCAACCAGCCATCCATCCATCCATCCATTCATTCAACCAGCCATCCATCCATCCATCCATTCATTCAACCAGCCATCCATCCATCCATTCATTCAACCAGCCATCCATCCATCCATCCATTCATTCAACCAGCCATCCATCCATCCATCCATTCATTCAACCAGCCATCCATCCATCCATTCATTCAACCAGCCATCCATCCATCCATCCATTCATTCAACCAGCCATCCATCCATCCATTCATTCATTCAACCAGCCATCCATCCATCCATTCATTCAACCAGCCATCCATCCATCCATTCATTCAACCAGCCATCCATCCATTCATTCAACCAGCCATCCATCCATTCATTCATTCAACCAGCCATCCATCAATTCATTCATTCAACCAGCCATCCATCAATTCATTCATTCAACCAGCCATCCATCCATTCATTCATTCAACCAGCCATCCATCCATTCATTCAACCAGCCATCCATCCAGCCATGCATCCCTTCATGCAGCCAGTCAGCCATGCATCCCTTCATGCAGCCAGTCAGCCATGCATCCCTTCATGCAGCCAGTCAGCCATGCATCCCTTCATGCAGCCAGTCAGCCATGCATCCCTTCATGCAGCCAGTCAGCCATGCATCCCTTCATGCAGCCAGTCAGCCATGCATCCCTTCATGCAGCCAGTCAGCCATGCATCCCTTCATGCAGCCAGTCAGCCATGCATCCCTTCATGCAGCCAGTCAGCCATGCATCCCTTCATGCAGCCAGTCAGCCATGCATCCCTTCATGCAGCCAGTCAGCCATGCATCCCTTCATGCAGCCAGTCAGCCATGCATCCCTTCATGCAGCCAGTCAGCCATGCATTCATCCATCCATCCATCCATCCAGCTGCTACTCCCACCAACTGGCCAGCCAGTCAGCCATGCATCCCTTCATGCAGCCAGTCAGCCATGCATCCCTTCATGCAGCCA
Organism: Protopterus annectens; assembly: GCF_019279795.1. Taxonomy (NCBI): domain Eukaryota; kingdom Metazoa; phylum Chordata; order Ceratodontiformes; family Protopteridae; genus Protopterus; species Protopterus annectens. The sequence continues at coordinate 427,152,252 of NC_056746.1, forward strand.
GTCAGCTAGCCACTCCAGCAGCCAGCCAGTCAGCTAGCCACTCCACCAACTGGCCAGCCAGTCAGCTAGCCACTCCAGCAGCCAGCCAGTCAGCTAGCCACTCCAGCAGCCAGCCAGTCAGCTAGCCACTCCAGCAGCCAGCCAGTCAGCTAGCCACTCCAGCAGCCAGCCAGTCAGCTAGCCACTCCAGCAGCCAGCCAGTCAGCTAGCCACTCCAGCAGCCAGCCAGTCAGCTAGCCACTCCAGCAGCCATCCGTCGTACCCATAATAGCATCTCCTTCACTGCTGCTGTGGTGATGTCATGGTAGAGGGTGTGGCCAGTGCCATATTGGCCACACCCCCATGCCCCACTTTGGCCCACTGAAAAGGTGGCTAAACATGAGTGACCGGTGTTCCACACCTGACGTCAACACCTCATTGGTCCAATCAGACTATAAGCTAATTACCCTAGATATCCACATCTTGCCCCCACCCCCCATTAAGGAAACCATGGTAAAAAATTTCTCCAAAGCCAACTTCATGCTTCTTAAGACAGAAGTGGTGAACTTCATGACACCCATGCAGATGGACAATACAGTTACGACTACTGAATCCTAAACAATTGCACTTTATAAGCACTTACATGAGTGCATGGATCGTGCTATCCCAAACAGAACCAAGACACTGTCCTCCAAAAAAAAAAAAAAAAGGAAGCCAATCTGGTGGTCCCATGCCATAAACAAACTGTACAACAGAAGGAAGAAACTGTTGCAAAAGAGAGTAAAATCCCATGAGTGAAGGAGCTCCCTGGTCAGCCTCAGTAAGAAGCTGCGATCCCTGATAAAATCCTCCAAAGCTAGTTACGTAAACAAAATTGCCACTGATTCGAAAGACAGCCACAAAGTGTTCTAGAGCTATGTCATGAATCTCAATGGCAACACTCAGATCTGCTCCAAGTTACAGTACAATGGCACTAAATATACAGACCCAACTGATATTGCCAACAATCCTGGCAGATAGGTTCATTGCTAACTTTGCCCCCCTCTAACCCCCTAAAAAGCCCATCTCTATACCGGAAGAATGCAAAGTTCCTGTAATCACGGCTGCACAGGTAAAAACCACACTCTCCAAAGCCAAGAACACAGCATCCATGGGACCAGACAACATCCCAGGCTGCATTCTACACAAACTACAGAATGGACTGGCACCCCACCCAAGTACCATGTTCAATCATAGCCTCACCTCAGGCTTTGTGCCTGCTGAATGGCGCACAGCGACAGTTATCCCACTCCACAAGGGGGAGCCACCATGTACCCCGGGAACTACTGCCCCGTTATTCTGACGAGCCTGGTCTGCAAGGCCATGGAACGTATTATCATGGAACTTACAAACAAAGACATTGGTAATCTCCAAACTCTGGACCCCACCCAGTTCGGGTTTGTAAAAGGCAGATCATGTCTCCTAAACCTGATAGACTTCTTTGAAGCAGTCACCAAAGCCGTAGACAAGGGTAAGATGGTTCACACAGCCTATCTAGGTCTTGCCAAGGCTTTCGACACCGTCCCCCACTCTGGAATTATAGATAACCTCACTAAACTAGGTATAAATCCCTATGTCACAAGATGGGTTGCCAACTGGCTCACTGACCGAACCCACACTGTGAAAGTAGCAGACTCCAAGTCCGACTTCAGACCAGTGACAAGTGGAGTACCACAGGGTTCAGTCCTGGGTCCTCTCCTGTTTGGTATCTACTTCTCTGAAGTACAGGCTAACACGGTCTTTGACTAAGTTCGCAGATGACTGCAAGCTAGGAGCCATAATTGAAACTCCTAACAATGTGGGCATCCTACAAAAGGGCCTCACTGCGACAGATGCCTGGTGTCAAAGCCATGGCCTCAATCTCAATGCCAAAAAGTGCATTGTCACCCCCCCCCCCCCTACTCATCACTCATTAGACCCATTATAGAGTACAACACCTCTTTTGGTATATACCTCACAAGACATCTACAACAACTGGAAAGGCCGCAGAAATACCTCACAAATAGGATTACCAACCTCAAACAGATGCCCTACGTAGACCATCTCAAAAAAACCCTGCTTTACTCCGTCGCATATCACCTACTCAGAGGTGATCTCTGCCTAACATACAAAGCTATGTCAAACCCAGAGCTGTTGGACATGATCCACTTAAAGAAATCCCAATCCCTCAGAGCTACACACTTTAGGGACCTAAACCTTGTCACCACAATAAACAGAACATGCCGGAGGGATAGATTCCTGTCCCAGAGACTTCCCATACTCTGGAATAAACTACCCATCTATATCAAGCAAAGCTCTTCATTAGCACTCTTCAAGAAAAATCCTGATGATTGGAAGGGAAATAGGAAATTCACCCCAGGGCTCACCTCTGAGAGTGAGCTCGACAGTGGCACAGGAAAATAATTTTCTTGGGTGGCAAAAGCTGGGGTACATTTTTGGCTGGGCTTGTATATGCCCCAGGGCTGATAGCCTAGTACCTACCTATGAACCTGTGAATCTCTCCAGCAGGTCCTATTTATATCACAGGCAAGGTTCAAGTCTTTAACTCTAATTTTCCCAGAACAAAGTAAATTTATAGCCCAATACACCTCCCATGCTGTCTGATAACACAAGACTCGATGTTATTTTTGGTAAAGGATACTGAAATACTTCATAATACAAGGTTTCTTCAACTACCTCTTAATAAACTGGGAGAGCCTATACCTCCAAGCTCAGGTATGTTCAGGGATTGCAAGACTTCATAACTAAAATCCTTGGGGGAAAAAAAGACAGGTAAAACGAACTACAGGACATGACAGCTTCACCTAGCTCTAGTTAACTAAGACAGCCACTTTGCGGACCACCCCCTATAGCTTCTCCCTGGAGAAATGTGACCATTAACATGTAAATTATCACTTTCAAAATCTCTAAAACATCTGTAGCCAATAATTACTTCAAGAACTCCAGAAGGACAAACAGTGTCTTAAATGCTATGATGAATTATCCAAATTCACTTGCATCATCACCAGACCAGGCAATGACATCTACTTATACAAATCATCTCCCATAAGTGCCTAGACCTGTCCACACCTACTACAGACAAATATAACGAGAAGTCACCAACTAAACTAAAAAGAAAAAATAAATTAAAAGTCATGCCATAAACCTAAAATTTATCTTATTAAAAGATTACCTCAACAATATCTAAATATTAGTAAGGAACTAAAAACTATTAACAAGGTAAGTAAAGCAAATTATAAACTTAAATTAGCTTTGGAAGCCACTGAAAATAAGTGTCTTTAGGTAGATTAGGAAACTAAAACTAACCATAACTAGTGGTGTGCATCTGGCTGGAGTAATAGGGCCTTTCCAGTTTCCAGACTGGGAATCTGGACCTTTGGTTAACCAAACTTGCAGATAATACCCCGTTCCACACATTTTTTCTAAATACATTATCAAACTGGAAAGGACAAAAAGGTCCCTAACCAAGAAAAGTTGTTGACCTAAAGTCTCTTGGTAACCAAGAAAGACCCTCCATTTGCTCTTGTGGGGCTATCTTTGCTAGGTGTTTCATGCCATTAGATACCCCATCATCTCAGATTTCCATGTATATTCACAAGTCAGACAGCTCTATTAATACCAGAACTAGAGACTAAAAAAAAATGTGATGGGGACTCCAGTTTGCCACCCCATGCTAACTCACCTTTGGAACAAATGGCCCCCCTGAAAGTAACACTCACATCCATCAAATCAAACCTGCATAACATTCATAGATGCCCGACCAGGTAGGCCCACTAGACGGACAAACCCTTTTTAAGACTGACAGTAACAATATTGGACTTGCTTAAGGTCACACAGTAGGTAAGTCAGGGATGGCGTCAAACACCGTACCACAAGACTACAGGCCACGGCATACAGCCTTAACCCACCGCATAAACTACTTGACACTTAAATGTGTTATGCTGAATTATCACCATTTATAGTAATTTACCATTTCTTAGTATGTGCTGTAATGTACTTTGAGTACCATGTATAGTCTTAAAAAATATATACACATATGCAGCATCAACCTTTCAACCTTTTCCTATTGCATTTTCAGTTTAAGAAAAAAAGCACTCAGAACGGCATGCCAAAATATTTCAGTAACTGCAAAATTTAACAGTTAAGTTTGATGAAAAATGTCCTAAAAAAGAAGTGCGACGGATTAGATGCTGGGTAAAAAGCCTACCATGCTAACATAACGACTACGCCAATAAATCGCCAGACAGTAAAACCACATGAAATACACAAGAAGCCTGCAACAATCCTAACAATTTTTCACCCACCTAAAATAAAATACGTTTAAGCTGTTTAAGCATTTAAGACCATGCTCTGATACAAGCTTATAAGCAGATGTCCTTCAAGGATGCATCTGCAGTCATAACATATGGGTTGTCCTGCCTCAGGCAGCCCTTCGGTCGGCCGGATTCCAAAGTCTGGGTCTGGCCTCGGCCGATGTCGCACTTTCCTCGACATCAGAGCTTCTGGGGTATAAAGGCATCAGCCGACGCCATTTTCCTCAGTCCTCCTTGCCGCGCAGTGCCCGAAGCAGAAGCTGTTCGCAAGTGCCGGTCGGTCAGATCCAGAGATTTCAGCTACCGAAGACTTCGAAAAAAGCTAAGTACCTCGTTGGGGACTCTTTCTTGCCTCAGCCGATGTCAGACAAAGTAAATAATTGTTTAACTTGTGGGAAACAAATACCTCATAAGGATTTCCATTCTTACTGCCTTCCTTGCTTAGGCCCAGACCACGACGTATCAGCTTGTTTAGCCTGTGCCTCCTTCAACCGACGGACTCTTAGACGTCGGTCGGAGTTTGCAGAGGAATTTTTTGGTACCGCTTTTGCTTACAAAATGTCGTCTGAGACTCCGACTTCACATATGGTCAAAAAACGCAAGGAAAAGGACCGACACTCGCGGCCCATGGTTTCGGCTGAAACCACGGCTAGGCCTACCGCGAGTGTCTCTGTTTCGGCTGAAACAGAGTCCACGATTATTACTACTACCGAAACCATACCTCCAACCACCGAGGCCAGAGAGGCCCCGGCTGAGTCGGCTTCAGAACTTCCTACCGAAGCTAGTGCTCAAGAATTGTCCGACACCATACCTTTGGACATTTCTACTCCTGCACGTGGGGCAGCTAGGCCCCCAGCTTCTATGTCTATTAAGGCCTTCTCCAGGGCTAAAGCTGCCAAACTTTCAAAAGCTTTGCCTGCCAAATCTTCTTCCCAGAGGCCTTCCTCTAGTTCTCAGATTCTCTCTCTTGCTGAGGACCTTATATCTTTAATTAGGGGTTCCCAGCCTCACCCAGACAGGGCCTCCCAACCTCCTCCAGTCAAAAGGCCCAGGACTGATCCCTCTGAACCTCTATCCTCAGATTACTCCACGGATGGATCTGATTTGTCAGACCATCAGGAAGGGCCCTACTCGCCTTATGAGGATTCAGATGCAGAAGACTCCATTCCTTCGGCCTCCCCACCTGAAGAATTTTCCTTTGGGGAGACTTTACACTCCATGAGGGAGCATTTTCAATGGCAGGGTCAGGATTTCTCTGATTCTAGAAAAAGATTGAGGACTTTTTTGCATTTGCCCCAGCATAGGCCCTTAGCCATACCACCTGTTCTAACTGTAATTGATGATGTGTACAATGATGTCAGTACTGCACCTGATTCTCTTCCCCCGGCCCCTGCCAAACCTGACAGATATTACAGGGTCCCGGATTCTCACTTCCACCTGTATAAAGCCCATGCTGCAGACTCAGAAACTATTTCTCAGGGCCCTAAAGGGGTTGCAGCTGCTACTGCCAAAATCCCCTATCCTCTGAAAGAGAGTCTAGAGCATTAGAGAGATGGGGAAAAAAGATTTATACATCTGCTACTCTTTCTGCCAGGGCATTAAACTGTCAATTCCATATGATACAGTACCAAGAATTTTTGTTAGATCAGCTGAATAAGAAGCTTTCTTCTCCTGAACCTGTAGACCGTAAATCCCTTCAGGATTTGGTACACCACTCTCAGCAGGTCAGTAATCATTTCTTAAAATGTGGCTATGATGCACTGGAGGCTTCATTTAGATCAGCTATGACTGGGGCAGTAATTCGTAGGCATGCCTGGCTGAAGGAGCAATCTTTGCCAGACCATGTCAAAGCTAAACTCCTGGATGCTCCAATGGAGAAGCAAAATTTATTTGGCTCCCCTGCACAGGAGATTCTAAAGAAGGTGGAAGAAAAAGCAAAATCTGTGCAAACAGTAAAGGAATTCCTGCAGGTCCAACCTCCGAGGTTCAGCAGAAACTGGCCTACAAAGAATTGGTCCTTTCCAGACACCTCCAGAGCATAGAGGGGCAGGAACAGACACCCTAGAGGCAGAGGTCAATCAAAGGGTGCCTACAGGGGCCGTCAGTGGCAGCCTGCCAACCAGAGAAGTAGTGCCACAGCGACAACTACAACCACAACAGGACAGACCCAATGACTTGACTCTGATTCCGCCTACCAGGGATAAACTGGAAGCTCCCTTGGGCGGAAAGCTGGCTTTATTCTCGAAAAACTGGCATTGCATTACAAAGGATACATGGACATTGCAAACAATAGACAAAGGATACAGGTTTCACTTCCACACTTTGCCAAAAAGGGGCGGAATGCCAAACCTTCCACCAAACCAGAAGGCAGAGGCTTTAAGACAAATCAGCAATTTACTTCAGATGAAAGCAATAGAAAGGGTACCATCTACAGAACAAGGCCAAGGATTTTACTCCAGACTATTCCTTGTACCAAGAAAAGAAAACCAATGGAGGCCTATTCTCGACCTGTCCGCACTGAACACATATCTCATTGTGCCAAAATTCAAAATGCTGACCCTACAGCAACTTCTTCCCATGTTGGGCAAGGAGTCTTGGCTGGTGACTCTAGATCTCAAGAAGGCATACCTGCACGTCCCTATCAGACCAGATTGCAGAAGACACCTCAGATTTCTTGCAGGATCTGAGCATTATCAATTCTCAGCATTGCCCTTTGGCTTATCTACTGCGCCCAGAGTATTCACAAAATGCCTGGCATCAGTAATTGCACATTGCAGACTTCAGGGAATTCAAATTTATCCTTACCTGGACGACTGCCTTATACAAGCGGACAACAAGAAAAAATTGTTAAAGGACTTGGCCTATGTCATACACCTGCTACAGGCCTTGGGATACACAGTCAACATCCAAAAGTCAAGGCTAGTGCCATCCCAAAGGATAACCTTTTTGGGTGCGAATCTGGACACAATCACTCAGATGGCTTTTCTCACAGAGGAAAAACAAAAACAGCTTCCAGACTATTTCATGATTTTGACAAGACAAACTCAGCTTACTGCAAGGAAAGTCCTGCAGGCCCTGGGTTACATGGCATCCTGCATAATCTTGATTCCACATGGCAGGCTGCATATGAGGAAATTGCAATGGTACCTAAGGAATGTATGATCTCAACACAGTCACAGTCTGGAAACCATGATACCAATCATTCCATGCTTCACAAGGAATTCCTGTGGTGGGCTCAGGCCTGCCAGACCAACAGAGGGTTGCCTTTCAACAAACCAAAAACAAGGCAGACCATCAACACGGACGCCTCAGACCGAGGATGGGGAGCACACATGGAGGACAAATGTATCCAAGGCCTATGGCCTCAAGGGCAGCTAAGCATGCACATAAACCAAAAGGAAATGCTGGCAGTGAGGCATGCAATTGAGGCATTCAAACCATTCCTCCAACAAGGACATCTGTTAATAAGGACAGACAACACCACGGTGATGTGGTACATAAACAGGGAGGCACACATTCTTACCCTCTATGCCAGATGGCAATTAATCTGTGGAACCTATGCCTGAATCTCAATATCCAGCTGCAGGCCAAATTCGTACCAGGAAAAGAGAATTCACTAGCAGACAGCTTAAGCAGAACTACCACGGATGCACACGAATGGATGTTGCATCCAGACATCTTCAAACTCATAACAAAGAAATGGGGAATGCCAGAGATAGATCTGTTCGCCTCCCCACTCAACCACCAACTGAAGAAATTCTGCTCAAGGACATACCACCCACAAGCCTGGAGGGTGGACTCTCTCTCTTTCAGCTGGAATGCTCTAACAGTATATGCCTTTCCACCTCTCCCATTGATGTACAAGGTTCTACTGAAGATCAGGGAGGAACAGCCAAAGGTGATACTAATAGCTCCGGACTGGCCAAGACAACACTGGTATCCGCTACTGAGAAGCATGTCTCAGGCGAACTCATGGCCTCTTCCCCTATGGCCTCTTCTTCTAACGCAGAACAATTTCAAGACCCTGCATCCAAACTTGAAAACATTACAACTAACTGCCTGGAAAATTCCTTAAAACAAAACCAAACTGTTTTATCTCAGAGGGTGAAGGACATTATCCTGGAGGCTCGCAGACCTTCCACAAGGAAGACATACTCAGCTAAATGGAAGAAATTTTTCATTTGGAGCACATCAAAGGGCACAGATGTCACAGTGGCAAACCTAGCACACATCCTAGAATACTTAGCAGAATTGTTCCACAATGGCCTGTCTTATTCTTCCATTAAGATTCATGCTTCAGCAATTTCAGCAGAGTACAATATGGATCCACCTATCTTCTCTCACCCTCTTCTCAGACAATTTTTGAGAGGGATCAGAAATGTTAAACCTCCAAGGAGACCCCCTCTACCTGCATGGGATCTCAATTTTGTGCTGGAAAATTTGACACTACCTCCTTTTGAACCAGCAGCATCAGCAGACCTACAGTTTTTATCTTGGAAAACTGCTTTTCTTCTGGCAATCACTTCAGCAGGAAGAGTATCCGAGTTACAAGCATTAATGGCAGTGCAGCCTTTTCTTATTTTCCACCAGGATAGAGTGTCACTGAGAACCAATCCTACTTTCATGCCAAAGGTGGTATCCAGGGTATCCTTGAACCAAGCTATTCATTTGCCTACGTTCTTCCCTAACCCACAGAACAAAGGAGAAAAACTTTTGCACACCTTGGATATACACAGACAACTACGCTACTATCTGGACAGAACTAAAACCAACAGAAAAACTGACCAACTTTTTGTAGCATATGCAACTGGGGTGCAAGGAAGAGCAATTTCCAAACAGACAATTTCAAAATGGATAGGAAATTGCATTTGCTTTTGCTACTCCTTTCATGGAAAGACAGCTCCTGAAAATATCAGGCCTCATTCCACAAGGGCTACAGCCACCACTACAGCTTTCTTACGAGGGGTGGCTACCAAGGACATCTTAGAAGCTGCTACTTGGAGCTCCGTGCATACATTTGCCAAGCATTACAATCTACCTTTATACTCCAGATCCCGAGCAGGGTTTGCAACTGCAGTACTTCAGGGGATCTTAACTACACCATCCTTCTCTTAGTACCTCCTCCCCCAGTTTGGCTGTGGTATTCTACCCATATGTTATGACTGCAGATGCATCCTTGAAGGACATAGTGCAGTTTTGTACCTACCATAAATGTAGATGTCCGATAGGTATGCATCTGCAGTCAGGATTACCCACCCACCTTCCCCTCTGTGGTATTCCTAGGGTGCTTATCCCTCTTTCAGCTAGCTGGGGGAATCTATTATGGTGTATTTGTTTGTTTGTATCTATATATATATATATATATATATATATATATATGTATATAATTTGCTACTGTTTGGAACTTTTCAGCATTTATCCAAATTTAGCCTTCCTAGAGGGCACCTGGCATCTGGGGCAAGAAACACTGAGGAAAATGGCGTCGGCTGATGCCTTTATACCCCAGAAGCTCTGACGTCGGGGAAAGTGCGACATCAGCCGAGGCCAGACCCAGACTTTGGAATCCGGCCGACCGAAGGGCTGCCTGAGGCAGGACAACCCATATGTTATGACTGCAGATGCATACCTATCGGACATCTACATGTATGGTAGGTACAAAACTGTACTTTTACTGTTTTTCTAACCTTGGCCCGAATACAGTCCAACTTATGAATCCCCAATGCAAAGCAGCCTAAAATGCTTTACTTCAATGACAGTAAGCTCCTCTGCCAGTTACGCGAGAGACCAGCAACAGAAATACCGTCTCACCCAGAAATTAACACACTGTAGAGGACATTATCTAAACACTATAAAACAGCACATCCAACATCAGACGCGATGCATATGAACATCCCTTTTTCTATAGGTCTGCTCCTTATTTTAATAACCCCAATAATGCAGCGCTTATCTTTAGAAGACAAATGGAATCCCAAACACAAATGTCCAATGTCACAACAAGAAGCGCATACTCTAGACTCCAGCCCACAGAAACCCGTTCTCTTCACCTTCCGAAGCAAAATTAAGAGTTCCAGTGGACTTGTGCTACAGTGTCCTGGAAACACATCAAAGAAGGACTCTCAGCTGTGCTAACTTGCACAGTGCAATAGATTCATGTTGTATCCACGGGCATGCACAGCACACACGGAAAAATGTAAACAGAAACAGAGTAGTATACACCCCTCAAGCCCTCAGCTGATTCGGACAGGCTGAAAGTCTGCATTATGAAGCTGATGTAATTGCGCACACTCCTGCACGTGATGACATCAGTAGTAACTTTGCAAAAAAAATTTGAAATAACAGCCGGGAAAATTGGGAATTGAAGGAGCCATTCAGAAATTTGTAGCACCCCTTTATTTAGCCCTCAAAACCGGTAAATTTCTGGGAATTCAGTATGGTTGAGAGATGTGGGCTGGGGAGCACTGTGATTCTCATCGCCCCATTCTGGTCCCAACAGGTTTGGTTTCCCTTACTCAGGTCTCGTGTTGTTCCACCGTGGACTTTGGATCCGGTTCCGGATCTTCTCTCGTATCCCTCTGGAATCCCACACCCAGACCTGGTCAGTCTGAAGCTCGCTGCTTGGCTGCTCCAGCTCCCATGATTATTAGGACTTCTGGTTTGTCATCCCCTGATGTTCTTCGTGTTTCACTGTTGCAGTCGTTACACTTGGGTCATCCTTCTGGCAGGCTACCCTCAGTCGGCCTGAGTTCCAAAGTCTAGGTCCGATGTCGGTCGCTGTTGCCTCTTCCCTGACGTCAGTGCGCCAGGGGTGTAAAAGATGCAGCCGACGCCATTTTCTTCATTCGACACCATTTTCTTCAGTCTTTCTTGCCGCGCGGTGCCCGAAGCAGAAGCAGTTCGCAAGTGCCGGTCGGCTGACTCCTGAGATTTTCGTGTTCGAATTTCAGATCCGAAGTCTTCATTAAAAGCTAAGTACCCCATTGGGGAAACCCTTTTTTCCTTGCACCAGACAGATGTCAGCAAAAGTTAATAATTGCATTTCTTGTGGGAAGCAAATACCTCATAAGGACTTTCATTCTTACTGTATTCCTTGCCTAGGCCCCGACCACGACGTTGCTAGTTGTCGGTTTTGTGCTAGATTTAACCAATGCACTATTAAGCGTCGGTACGATTTCGCATTTCACTATTTTGGCAGAAGATTTAATTACACTATGCCGTCGGATAGCCATCCGACTACCGGAATTCACAAGAAACGCAAGGAAAAGGACAGGCATCTGAGGTCCAAAACCGACGACGAGGCTTCCTCTAAGCCATTCGCCGGTTCTCAGTGAGGCGCCTTCGCAGCTCCTGACGCCCGCTACTTTGGACCCGCAGGCCGCTACAGATTCCCATGGGGAGTCAACTAGGCTGCTGGAGACTCAAGGTATTGGACCTTCGGAGATTATTCCCTCAGATGGGTCTGGAGCCGCTGAGCAGTTATCTGCTTCTGAGGGTGTTTTCAGACCTACTCAATTATACATTAAACAGACTCCAGCTACAAAGGCAAAGACTAAAGCATCTTTAAAGACAAAGAAACAAGTACAACAGCCTCATGGTCAGGTCTCCATGCCCAAAAACAGATGCTCAAAATGGCCTAAGACTTAATTACTTTGATCAGGGGCTCCCATCCCCCTCCTGATAAAAGGCCTAGGCAAGGCACAGAATGCGAATCTTCAGATCAGGTTTCCATTTCATCCGATTCCTGTTCTGATCAAGAATGCTATCTTCCTCCATATGAGGATTCCGATGCTGAAGAATCTATCCCTTCAGCGTCTCCTCCTGGGATTACTCTTTTGGGGAAACCTTGCATGCCATGAGGGAACATTTCCACTGGGAGAGCCAAGATTATTTTGAATCTAAGAAAAGGCTCAGAGACTTCCTTTTACTCCCTCAACACAGGCCCCTAGCTATTCCACCTGTGTTAGACATTGTAGATGATGTATTTTCAGAGTCCAGTCTGACCCCTGACTCCTTACCTCCGGCTCCTGTTAAGCCGGACAGGTACTATAAGGTTCCTGACTCTCATAAATTCCTTTTCAAAAACCCTGCTGCTGACCCAGAAACTATTTCTCAGGGTCCCAAAGGGGTCAAGGCATCCACTGCAAAAAACCCTACCCCCTCTGACAGTGATTCCAAGGCACTGGACAGATGGGGGAAGAAGATTTACACTTCTGCTACCTTGGCTATAAGGGCTTTAAATTGTCAGTTTCATATGCTCAAATATCAGCAATATATTATGTCTCTGCTTAAACAGAAAATGTTGATAAATTCTGAATGTGCAGAAAACAAGGAAATGCAGGATTTATTGCATGCAGCTGAGAAAGTTGGAAAACATACTTTGCAATGTGGTTTTGATTCTTTGGAGGCCTCCTGCAGGGCCGCTGTTACGGGTTCTGTCATCAGGAGACATGCTTGGTTAAAGGAACAAAATATGCCTGACCATGTCAAAGCAAAATTATTAGATGCTCCTTTACAGCATGATACCTTGTTTGGTGTTAAAGCAGAAGAGATGTTAAAGAAAGCTAAATCTATTCAAACGGTTAAGGATTTTTTTACAGGTATAACCTCCAAGATTTAGCAGACACTGGCCTGTAAAGAATTGGTCCTTTCCAGTGTCAGACAGACCACAAAGGGGCAGATACAGACGCCCAAGAGGCAGTTCCCAGCCCCCAAGGTGCGTCCAGGTCTAAACAATGGGGTGCTTCTACCTCCAAAAGTGGAGAAGACAAATCACAACCATACAGGAAACGGTCCCAATGACTTCCCCCTGCCTGCACCAAGCTCTTATCTTCTGGCAGCACCTGTAGGGGGGAAAACTAGCACTTTTTTCTCAAAATTGGCACATAATAACCTAGGACAAATGGGTCCTAGATGTAGTGTCACAAGGCTACAAGTTTCACTTCCATGCTATGCCAAGGACAAATGGCTGGCCAGACCTGCCAAAATATCAATGGGCAGAGGCACAAAAACAAGTCTTATCCCTCATGGACATGAGGGCCATTCAACAAGTACCAGAGCAAGAGCAGGGACAAGGATTTTATTCAACACTGTTCTTGGTACAAAGAAAGCACATTACCTGGGGACCAATACTGGACCTATCTATTCCAAACATATCTGGATATACCAAAATTCAAAATGTTGACTCAACAGCAGCTTCTGCCCATGCTAGGCAAGAAGGCTTGGCTGGTGACTTTAGACCTAAAAGAGGCATACCTGCATGTCCCAGTCAGACAAACATGCAGAAGATGCCTCTGATTCAAAGCTGGCTCAATGCACTACCAATTCTCTGCACTGCCCTTTGGCTTATCTACTGCACCCAGGGTCTTCACAATGTGCCTGGCGCCAGTAATTGCATTCTGCAGACAGAGGAATACAGATATATCCTTACTTGGACGACTGCCTCATTCCGGCAGAGAACAAGGACATTCTACTACAGCATCTGGCGTTTGTAAAGAGATTTCTAACAGGCTTAGAGTACACAGTCAACAAAATGAAATAAAAACTAGTACCCTCTCAAGAGATAATATTCCTGGGTGCAAGCTTAAATACAACTACCCAGATGGCTTATCTCATGCCAGACAAACAAAGGCAACTGACTTCATATTTCAAACTGTTTGCAACAAAGGCCCAGTCATCTGCAAGAAAAATTCTGCAGGCTTTTGGCTTCATGGCATCCTGCATTCTACTAATTCCATATGCGAGACTGCATATGAGGAAACTTCAATGTTACCTAAAAAGTGTTTGGGCTCAACATTGCCACAGCCTGGAAACAATAATTACCCTCATTCCCTGCCTGTAGCAGGAGTTTCAATGGTGGGCGAAGGCTTGTCACCAGAACAAGGGACAGCTATTCACTTTACCCCCAGCCAGACAGACATTAACAACGGATGCATCAGATTATGCCTGGGGGGCCCACATGGCAGGAAGATGTATTTAAGGCACATAGTCCGCAAACCAAATGCATCTGCATATCAACCAAAAAGAGGTGCTAGCTGTTCAGTATGCCCTGACAGCCTTCAAGAACCTACTTCATCCGGGACAACTACTGATAAAGACAGACAACACCACGGTCATGTGGTATATAAACAAGCAGGGAGGCACTCATTCTTACCTCCTTTGCAGACTAGCCATGACTTTGTGGGACACAGCATTGACTTACCAAGTACATCTGCAGGCACAATTCCTGCCAGGAAAGATGAATACTCTGGCAGACGAACTAAGCAGAAACCTCATGGATCCCCATGAGTGGAAATTGGATCCACAAGTCTTCAGTTTGATAACAAGGAAATGGGGATGCCCGGATATAGATCTATTTGCCTCTCCTCACAACTACCAACTAAAAAGATTCTGCACAAGGACTTATCACAGACAAGCATTGAAAGTGGACGCCCTATCTTCCTACTGGAAAAACTTAGCAGTATATGCCTTTCCTCCACTGCCTCTCCTCACCAAGGTACTCCTAAATGTCAGACAAGCGAAACCAGAGATGATACTGATTGCCCCAGACTGGCCCCGCCAGTACTGGTATCCATTCCTAAAGAACTTGTCTCAATGCCCGGCTTGGACCTTGCCTCAAATACCTCATCTACTGTCCCAACAAAACAATCAGATCCTACACAGCCAACTCAAGACCTTAAATCTGGCAGCATGGTGGATAATGTAGTCCTACAAAACACACCTCTCACTAAAGCTGTGATGGATGTCATTTTGGAGGCCAGAAGGCCTAGTACCAGAAAATCTTATGCCGGAAAATGGAAGAGATTCTGTGCTTGGAACCAGGCACAAGGAATTGACACAGCTGTGCCAAACATTCCTCAGATTTTGCAATACTTAACTGAGATGCTGGACAAAGGCCTATCTTTTTCATCAATTAAAATTCATGCCTCTGCCATTTCGGCTCATTACAATACAAAGCCATCAATCTTTTCTCATCCTTTAAGGCAGTACTTCAGAGGAGCCAAAAACTTAAGGCCCCCAAGGAGATCACCAATACCTGCATGGGACCTCAATTAAGTTTTAGAAAAACTCACCCTGCCTCCTTTTGAGCCAGCCGTTACAGTTGATATAAAATTTTTATCTTGGAAAACAGCTCTGCTCCTAGCAATAACCTCTGCAAGACGAGTCTCAGAGCTACAGGCACTCATAGCTGTGGAACCTTTTATCATTTTTTACCCAGACAGGGTTTCTCTGAGGACAAACCTGACATTTATGCCTAAGGTAGTGTCCAGTGTGGCCCTTAACCATACTATTCATCTGCCTACGTTTTATCCAAACCCACAGAATAAGGGGGAGAGAATTCTGCATTCTTCGGACATGCACAGACAGCTACGCTTCTACTTGAACAGAACCAAAGCTTTCAGAAAGACTGAGCAACTGCTAGTGGCATATGCTGCAAGATCACAAGGAAAGGCTATCTCTAAACAGACTATTTCAAAGTGGATAGGCCACTGCATTCGCTTCTGCTATTCACAACATGGCAAGCCAGTGCCTAAGGGCATTAGGCCACATTCAACCAGAGCAGCAGCCACTTCAGCAGCCCTCCTCAGGGGAGTACCAACCAAAGATATTTTAGAGGATGCTACCTGGAGTTCAGTGCACACCTTTGCAAAGCACGATCATTTACTATTCTACTCTACATCCAGGGCAGGCTTTGCCACTGCAGTTTTGCAGGACCTCATAGCCGCTCCTAATGCTTTTTAGCTCCAGGCTCCCAACCATAGCTTTGGGATTCAACCCAAGTGTAATGACTGCAACAGTGAAACACTAAGAACATAGTACAGTTATGTACACATACCATAAATGTAGATGTTCGAGTGTATTCACTGTTGCAGTCCAGGTTACCCACCCACCATCCCCCTTATCTTTGCTGGAACTTATCTGCACTTCTCTAATCTATACAACCTATGTGGTGTATTTGCTTGTAAATGAAGATATAATATATATTTTGGTGCATGCATGTTTTATTGGCATATTTTTCACCTACCCTTTTGGGGGCACCTGACAATCTGGGGCAAGAAAAACTGAAGAAAATGGCGTAGGCTGCATCTTTTACACCCCTGGCGCACTGACGTCAGGGAAGAGGCGACAGCGACCGATGCCGGACCTAGACTTTGGAACTCAGGCCGACTGAGGGTAGCCTGCCAGCAGGATGACCCAAGTGTAATGACTGCAACAGTGAATACACTCGAACATCTACATTTATGGTAAAGTGTACACAACTGTCCTTTGTCTATTCTGGCAGCGGCTCACAAATCTTCTACCAGAAACGTGTATCGTAGTAAATGGAAACGTTTCTTGACATGGGCTACTCAGTGGTCCCTGGACCCTTTTACCGCACCTGTTTTGGCAGTCTTAGATTTTATGGCTAGCATTTTTCAGCAGGGCGACAGCTCCTCTATGGTCCAACTGGCATATATTTCTAATTTTCGTGTGGGGGTAAATATGTCTTCATTTGCTTCCTCTAAACTTTGTAAGACCTTTCTTAAAGGTGCTTTTCTTCTTAGACCCCCAGTAACGGATCCTATCCTGCCGTGGGACCTTACCTTACTGTTGCAGGTATTGGTTTCTCCCTGCTATGAGCCTGCAGCTTCAGTGGATTTGCAATTTCTGACCTGGAAAACTGCCTTTTTGGTCACCATCACTTCCACCAGAAGGGTGTCTGAGCTTCAGGCTCTTTCAATCAAAATGCCCTACATGAGTTTTCATAAAGATAGGGTGTCGCTACACACTAACCCGTCCTTCCTTCCTAAGGTAGCTTCAGAAGCCAATATTAATCAGACCATTAACTTGCCAGTCTTTTTTTCCTAACTACCAGAGCAAAGGGGAATATAGGTTACATTTATTGGATGTGCATAGACAATTGAGGTTTTACTAGACAGGACTAAACCCTTACGCAAATCTGATCAACTTTTTGTGTCTTGTGCAAACCCTTTCTTCGTTAAACCAGTTTCGAAAGTGACAATTGCTCATTGGATTTCACAATGCATTGGCTGAGCCTATTTGGAGAGAGGTCTGTCTCTGCCAGGGAAAGTGAAAGCTCATTCGACCCAATCTATGGCTACATCAGTGGCCTTTTGTTCCAGGGTATCTTTTTGGATGATATTTGTTCGGCTTCCACTTGGGCCTCATCTCATACCTTTATTTCGCATTATAAATTGGACATGGTCTCTAAGAGTAGAGCATCCTTGGGCTCTGCAGTGGTCCGGAACATCCTTCCATGAGGGCCACCCAGCAGTTTGGTAGCTGAGGACTCTGTCCCACAGGTTGAAGATCAAATGAAGTAAACTACTTCAGATAAAGAAGTTATGTACGCACCATAACATTCCACCTGAGTAGTTGTACTTCATTTGTCTTCAACCGTCCCCCCTCCTTCCCCCTAATTTTATCATTCAGATCATGATATGTTTTCTTGTCAGATGGTATTGTTGGGATCCTTGGTTCTGAGGTTGGCTAAGGTTGTTTCCTGTTTGTTATCCTGGTGATAAGGTGTCTTTGGGTCGGGTGTCTGATAGATGTTAGGCAACAAACTCAGTCTGAGGGGAGACAGGGGGGCATTATGGATAAGGGGAGGAGCATGGAGCTCAGAGCCATAGCTGGAAAATGCGGCCGTGTTGGATCCGATGCAGATCAGAAGACCCACAGGCTGAAGACAAATGAAATACAACTACTCAGATGGAACATTATGGTGAGTACATAACTTCTTTTTTTCTTTGAACTCCTTTATTACAAATTGAACATGGTGTTTTGAGAGGGTAGGGGTAAGAAAAAGTTGGCTGTTTTTGTCACTCCTCATAACATGAATACCAGAAAAATGTTTTAAAGTTTCTGTCCTTGTAGTTATGGAGATCAGTCACCTTTAAACAGGGCAAGAGGGTAAGCTGTTGAAGATGATAAATATTGATGTTCTTCGTGTTTCACTGTTGCAGTCATCAGCTGTGGGTTATCCCTGCTGTGGCGGTAGTCAGTCGCCGCGAATACCAGAGTCAGTGTTTTTGTGTGCTGGCTGCCCTCACTTGTAGTCTGACATCAGGTCATCGGTGTTGTAAAGCAAGGCAGCCGACGTCATTACATCAGTCTTTCTTGCCGTGGAGTCCATAGCAGAAGCAGTTCGCATGAGTGCCAGTCAGTCAATACCAGTAGTTGAATTTCAGCAGAAAACGTCTAAAGCTAAGTACCCCGTTGGGGACCCTTTTTTCTTTCTCTAACCGATGTATGAAAAAGTTAACAATTGTCTCGCCTGTGGAAAGCAGATCCCACAGCAAGACTTTCATTCTTACTGCATCACTTGTTTAGGCCCAGACCACGACATCCCTCGTTGCTGGTTCTGTGCCCTCTCTAATGCGAGAGCCATTCACTGTAGAGCTTCATTTGTAGACAATTAGCGCAGTAGTGTAGTGATTAGAGAGTATGACTTGCATGTAGTCATTCACGGTTCGTACTTACCAAAGCCATTTCCATTTCAACCTCCACTTCCACTGCCTTCCTTAGAGGAGTATCCACCAGGGGCATCTTGGAAGTTGCCAACTGGACCTCTGTCCATATTTTTGCAAAACATTACCACCTACCCCTCTTTTATAAGTCTAGGGCAGGCTTTGCCTCTGTAATTTTGCAGGGCCTCCTGATCCATACCCAAGTCTCAACCTGTCTTTCCACCCCTTTCCTCAGCTTTGGGAATCCTCCCACATGTGATGACTGCAACAGTGAAACACGAGGAACATAGTACAGTTGTGTACACTTACACTCAAACATCTACATTTATGGTATTCACTGTTTCAGTCTTGGTTTCCCTCCCTCCATTCCCCCATTTAACATCTTCCCCTAGGGGGACATAAGCTTCCTTAGGTGACTTTTAGCCACCAAGACCACTTCTCTCTTTTCCCTTGTGCTTCTGATGGGTTAGGACAAGAAAAATTGATGTAATGACGTCTGCTGCCTTGCTTTATATCACTGACGACCTCACGTCAGAGTACAGGTGACGGCAGCCGGCACACAAAAACATTGACTCTGGTATTTGGGCCGACTGAGGGCTACCACAGCAGGGGTAACCCACAGGTGAAGACTGCAACAGTGAATATACTCGAACATTTACATTTATGGAAAGTGTACACAACTGTACTTTTCTCAAAAGGAGCAACACAAATCTGAAGAAACACAAATCCTTTGATATCTCTCTTTTTTTTTTTTAGGTGGGGGAGTAGTATTTAAACTACTTCCAAAGACAGGGATTTGAAACTGCTTTTCAGAGTACTGTGAATTCTCCTGTCAGACTTTTCTGTTGTCGAAGAAATGGCCTTAGTCTTTTAGTTGTTGCAAACATGGGAATACCTAAGGTGATCTGGATCTTGGGATTACAGATGAGTGAGCGTAGCACTTCAGCACAATTCCTTTAGAGTAGGCTCATTAACTTCATCTGTTTCCTTCCATAGTTATTGCAGTTCCCTTTTACTGTAAGAGCTTTGCAAGCTTTGTTGTCTTTGTAGTGCAAGTAAAATGTATTATAGCAGCAGGTAATCACACCAGTTCCTTTACTAGTGCCACGTCAGTGGCTCTGCTGGACAGAGGCACAGGGAACTAATCTAAGGGGGCAGCGAAAGCCAACACATTCTGGCTAGGCTTATAAATGCATTCGGGCAGATAGCCTAGTACCTACCTATGAACCTAGGAGTCTTCGAAAATTCAAGAGGTGACAGTGAAAAAAATATGTCTTATCTTATTTATGTGGTAAAGGGAAAGTTTTCTTTATATATTAGATGATGATCTCTGCTTTTGTACAGGAATATTTTTGTAGAAATGTTTAAGCATTTTGCAAGAAAACTGTCATTGTTTTGCATAGGGGGGTTCCTTTCTCTGAAAAATGTGCAGGAGGATGTTATGAGGCTGTGTCTGCAAATAGTCTGTGATCATTGTACTACCCCAGTAACACAACTATAAAGTTCACAGTGTGCTTAGACTGGATTCATGCAAGTCTTGCAAGATAGATTCACTGTTTGTTTTGTGAATGACATGACATTAAATGCAATGGGAAGATTATCTCTTACGTGCTTACAATAATAATAGAACTGGATGAGATGAATTGTTTTTGTCTGCATACTTGTCTCCTTTACCTTGTGTGATATAGAGGTTTCTTGGTGTTTATGCAGTTTTTCTGATCTTAGAGCCTGTCTTTTTTGTTTTCATTACAAGTTCACATATCAAAAGAGGACTTCCTTACAGTTTGTGTTTTCTGCAGCAGTACTCGCAGCAATAGTTGGAAATGAGACAGCTTATACTTGACCTCCTTGTCATTTGTTTTAAAAGCGAACTAACGTGATTAGTCTTCAATGAAAATGTCAGTTTTTGTTATGCAGTTAATAGCCCAGTGACTCATAGCCATAAAGAAGTAGGTTACAGATTTATCAAAGGTAAGAGTTTGTTTGCAAGCCTTAAAGTCTACTTGCTCAACAGACTACCTCACGTCTGGTATCAATCCTGCAGTGGGAATTAAAATTGATTTTACTTTAGTTTTTCCCCAGCTTTCCGCATTTACTTATTGAAATGTGTCATTTTAAGTGCTTGTCAAAAGGTACTATTAATAGTGTGTGTGTTTAATAAAATGTATAGTAATATATGTGTATATATGTAATTATGTATAAATGTGTTAACTGGGTAGAACACTGCTAGTGGACCATTCGTAGGTTTAGTCCATCTCAATGACCAAGAATTCAAATAGGCAATGATAAAATTTTATACAACTGAAGTAATAAAAATAAATTGCAGTTTATGTATTGCAATAGTAGTAACGTAGCAGGGAGAACACTGCAGTAATGAGTAAAGCAATAAAAAGGCATTGAACTAAATTTTGCTGATACTAAATAAAGGGAAAAAGGTGCCTTCTAGTCATGTGTCTGTGTTTTGTACACTGTTCCATCCATCCATTCAGCCACCCACCCACTACCCATTTGTTCTTTATGTTGCTGTTTGAATGTACTGGGCGGCCATTTTGTTTGCTTTTGTAATTTTTGTTTGTTTTAATAAAACTCTAGTCAGAAAAAAACATAAGACCTCATGACTAGAGCTACACTTATTAGATCATGGTAAGGTCATAAATACAAAATTGTTAGGAATAAGGATTCTGAACACTTTTTCCATAAGTAAAGACATTCTAATAATGGTCAAACTGAAATGTTTTCACAAGAATTCACTTACTTCCAGTATTTGAAGTCTGTTGCATAGCAGATGATTGCATATTTAGAAAACCTGCTACAGCAGCCTGCAGGGGAAGGTAAACGTAAAGAAGACAATAGCATTGTGGAGAATTCTTGACAGTTTCCCAGGACATATTTCAGTTTTTCAGTCAGTGCAGGTGCAGACCATTAGATATGACACTACAGCGATTTTTACTTTATTTACAGGGTTTGGCACACTGGGTCATAGACTCTTCAGGCATGGCCTGGACTGTACGATGAAGAAAAACAATATGAAATGTATATCACAAGGCATAGTAAGACAGAGAGATCTCAAAAGCAATACTACATTGTAATATTGCTGACTTTATTTTGCAAAAAAAATATTGTACAATATTTAAGCATGCATGACTTTACTTACAGAAGCAATAATAAACGTGTAGAAAAAAGTCAGCTGTTAACAGCATTCCTTGTTATAAAGAGAAACTGTGATATGTAAACAAGGAACAGCTGAATCCTTAACACTTGCAGAGACAATTTGGGATAGTTTGGGAAAGAAGGTTTCAATTCAACTTTCAACTCTAGCCAACTCAAGTTCCAATGTGTAAATTCACCTAATAAATGTCTTGAACAGGAAAATAATCTTTTCATCAGCACAGGCAGAGTTCGCCAGAAGGTAAACCTATTTGTTCTAGACCAAATCAAACAAATATGAAATTATCTTTATCTTATAAAATCCAGACTCTCAACTTCATCTTCAGGACTGAAGCTCTGAGAGCAAGTCAGGCAGTCAGAATTTGCTTATCACCCTGACGTTGTACAAGCCCGGGAGGAGGAGTGTGATGGGAGGTGGTACTTCCTTAGTACATGGAATGGCGCATTTTCTCCAGTGGAGACTATGGAAATCACCAGTCATGCTTGAGGATGGAAAGGTTGGGCTCTTGGTTGGCAATGGTCCTTGTGAAAGCTGGGATGACCAGCATGGACAACTGTTTGCACATCCCCTTCCCTAACAAAGCTTAGTATGCACATGAGCTACATCTCAGGTAAAAAGCCAAACCATTCCTTATACCTGCCTAAATGATGGTACCCTTTGACTCTCACCTCCGTGATGGGGAACAGATGGGCCATTTGATTGAGAGGGGGCTGATTTGACAAGCAGCAGAAAAAAAATTTGCAAAATAAAATACCAGTAACCTTAAAATCCTTTAATCACACTTGTAATGCACAATGATTCCCCTTTCATTTGCTGCAGATTGGATAAAAGATTCAAAGTACTGTCAAGCTTGCAACTTTCATTGCTTATTTTTCTACAAATACGGTAAGTACAGTTAATTTTTTTAGTGGCAGGTGAGGCATTTTTGACCTGTTACCTAGTGGTGCAGTAATGTTTCTTTCCTCCTTTCTCCTGCCTAAGCAAGCCTTTGTCTTCGGCCTTTTGGTTTCGTCTGTTAATTTTTTTTCTTTGCTTTCTCTTAGTCTAGTAATTGGTGGCTTTTTTAGGTTAGATGTGGAGAAGGATGAGAAAACTGTCGCGGGCTTAAAAAATGTAGCTAGTGTTGTGTGGGTGTACAATTGAATCTTTTGCCTGTGGTTTGAACATTTCGATGCCAGTTTATAAAATTGCCATAACTTCAGAAAACAGGAATGCTTCAGGAGAGGTGTAATAAGCTCATTGTGAAAAGGTTTCTGTCCAGTAAAGCTCAAACTGGAAGGAAAAGAAAAAGAGGAGGATAGAGTGGTACATATGCAGAGAGGCAGTCCTTCCAATGAGTTGCATAGACAGGTCACAGCACAAGTTTACACATGGTCAGGGCCTTGACACTGAGCAGGCTTCCAGCTCTTGCGATTGTCATAGTTTATAGTCCTGCAGGAATCTGTATCCAAATGGAGACTGTTTTTCCCCTAAGAGAAGGTGCACCCAAACGTCCAGAGTCATGGTCTTCTGGCTGAACGATTTCCCTTTTTGAACTGGGAGAGGATGATAAAAAGCACTAGTCACTGCTCAAATTTCATTGGGTGCCCTTTCTTCCCTTTCTTTTTCTAGTGCGAGAGCCTCTTCCCATATCCTTTACTTTACCTTCCCCAGGCCTGTTCTGGCACCAGGTACTTTGGAGCTGACAGTATTTCTACAGATTTCAGCATCAAAATTGAGATCCTTTCCCTTGGTTTCACTACCCTTTATCTGTGCAAATGGTTTTTATGCGGAGTTTTTAGCACCAGGACTGCCCATTTCCAGATCCTTGATGTGGTTTGGTGTGGACTCAGTCTACACCATTCCCAGTGTCAGCCTCTTCAACATTAAAAGCCCCTAGGCTCTGAATCCTCTTAATGTTAGCATTAGCTTTGGTGCGGAGACCAAACCCACTCTGTCAGTATTTACCTCACAAGCTTTGAGGTCAACTGGGAAGATTGGCACCCTCAGTGGCAATTGTTTGTGTTTTCAGATGAGAATAAACAGTATAAAAATTCAGGTGAACCCCACTGATGTTAGAATCCGGGTGTCTTCATCCATTTTGGCTCCACCCTGGAAGCCTTTTGGTCAGGTACCTTGCTTTTGTCATCCTTGTCCTAGAGGGACAGAGGAAAATAAAGCCACTTTTGGTCCAGCATGTCATGGTCCAAGACTGCTCCTGCCCACTTGAACAATTCACTTTCCAAGTGTGCCAAGGAAAGAGAAATGTTAAAAGAGGCTTTCTCACTTTGAGAGTCACATCCCCTGAATACTGATGTGGACAAAGGGCAGACTTCCCCGTAGCCCCATGTTCAGGGAGATATTGAAACTGTTGTGCTAGAGGGAGGTATGACGACTGCTTAACCCCCATTTCTTTTAAAGGAGAACATACTTGGTTGGTTTCTGTCACTACCAAATGGTTGCATGCATAGTAGGTATGACTTTGTGAGAACCCAACCTGGTAGAAACCTGTACAAAAGAGATTGCATGAGGTCATCCAGCCTGTTCAGGGCTAACGGGCTTTGGACCAAGGTTCCCTTGTATAATTCTTGTAGTGGTGCTAGCCCTTAAGAAAATTCATCTCCCGGATGTAGATTCCTGGACAGTGGATCCGCATGTCCTCCCTGTGTTCACATGGGTTTTCTCTAGGTGCTCTGGTTTACTCTCTCATTCCAAAGATGTGTAGTAGGTGGATTGGATGCACTAAATTGTCCAGAGATATGAGTGTGCGTGTGTTATGCAAGTACAGCTGCAGCAGGGCTAGCCAGCCCAGCAGTATGACCCTTGGCTTTAGATGATGTCACTGTTAAAGCGACACCAGATCCCATGTGCAAAAATGGGAAAAAGGAAGGGATTGTGGATAGAACCCTATGGGGTGCACTTTTATGCTTCAGGTGGGTCTACTTTACATTACCGACACGACACTTCACCGACAGACAAAACACCGACCCCAAATAACCGAAACCACACAACACCGACAACTCACAAAACCGAACACAATTACACCGACACAAACAACGTAAACTACACATCACACACAATCACATATCCACTAACCCTAACTCAAACCCTAACCCTAAGGTCCGACACTACCGCACAGTTACCCTACCCGCACCCTAACCCACCCCTACACCTAAAGACTGTCACTATCGCACACTTAACCTACCTGCACCCTAACCCTAACTCACTTAACCCACCCCAAAACAAAAAGCCTGTCACTATCGCACACTCACCCTACCCGCACTCTAAACCTAACTCACTTAACCCGTCCCTAAACTACAGTCCGTCACTATCACAAACTTACCTTACACGAACCCTACCTCCGACACTACCACACACTCACCTTTCCCACACCCTAACCCAAAATCCCACAATATCGCACACTTCACTGACCGCTCCTAACTCCGTCACTATCGCACACTTACCGAGTCGCGCTCACACGTTACCCTTGTCGGTCTTTCGGCTGTCGGCAAATCACCTTTTCGGTCAACTTACCTGTTGGTCGTTTCGTCTTGGTCTTCCGCGCGTCGGTGAAGTGTCGTTTCGGTAAAGTAAAGTGGACCCCTTCAGGTACATCTCTGTTCATGTACTGATTTACCGGACACACGCGACATGTTTTCAGTGTGGTCTGATAGAATGTGCATTGGTCAGTGTGTGTACACCTTCAAGTGAGGCTCTTTTGTAATGCAGAGGATGATTCCCTGAAAGGTCTTTCCTATTTGCCCCCCCCCCCCCCCCCAAGTGAAAGATAAGCTGCAGAATATTGAGCAGGAAGTTAAAGTGCTTGCAGTTACTTGCAATAAGTTCTCTAATCCATAAAGGGCCTTTTCAGGAAACCGAGAAAGGCCATGAAACTTGTTGCTCAAAGAAGGCTAACATTAAGCTTTTGAACAGTGATTGGATAGAAATTAACTTGGACATGGTGGTTTCCAGAATGGGCACAGCTATGTAGACAAAGGGGTTCTGTAGCTCTCCGTCTGGAAACCAGGTGCAGAATCCTTGAGGACTTGTCCAATGGCCACAATTGGGAGACATTGGGGGCAGATCAAATCTTCTATCTGTGTATGTGGGAGGCCATCACATAGGACAGATGGTGAGGAAGTTTAATGGTGGAGACTGCAAGATTCCAGTCCTTTTACCCCAAGGCTAACTTCTTTACTTCTCAGTGACTCCATCCCCATCAAAAGGAGTTGCACAAAAGCGAGGTTGCAAATCTCTTACAAAAAAAGCCATCCAGTAGGTCCCACTAAACCAGAAGGACTCAGATTTATTTGGGATTTTTTCTGGTGCCAGAAAAGACAGATGACCCAAGATCTGTTCTAGTTTTAAGCAGCTTAAGTCCATATGCACCAAAAGTCAATTTCCTAATGTTCATGGTACAATTGATCCTTGTTTGTGTGCAGAAAGGTGACTGAATGTGCTGTGTGGCCCTCCAGAATACCTGCCTTTACAATAAGAAAGCGGGGGTGTTCAGGATGTTGTTGTGCTTTAGATTAAGGGTCAGTCATTCATTTGAGAGCCTTCCTGTATGTTTTTACCATACTCCCCAGTGTGTGCATGCCAGGTGTTGCAACTCCGCTCAGAGTAGGGGATCTATGCATTTCCCCGGTTTTGGACGACAGTCCCCTCGCTGGCCCCACAGTGGAGTCAGTGATTCAAGAAGGGGATTATTCATTTTGACTGTTCCTATGCCTGGAGATATCGGTTAACACCAGAGAGTACCAGATGAATCCATCACAAGCTCAAGTATTCATTAGTTGTCAATTGAGTACAGTGGCTGCCTAGTCACCTCTCTAACCAAATTTCATCTTCAGTCAGCTGTATGAACTGTAAGGTATTGCACTAGTTTCTGTGGTCTTATGATTTCAATGTGCTGAGGATGATGGCAGCCTTAATATTTACATTGGCAACCAGCCATGTAGCACAGATGAATAATGCCCTTACTGATCCTCAGACTATTTTCTACTGGCAGACTGGGGTGGGTGAGGATGGGGGTGAAAAGCCAACACCAGTTTACCCATTCTGGGGTGTGGTAGAGTCAGCTTGACTCACAGCACTAAGCCAGGTGAGTTCCATGCTGCAAGCAGCATGTACCACTTGATGTTGGGGGGGGGGGGGGTCTCACATGTGCATGAGCAAAGTTGCACCTTTCAAATTCAGCAGTAGAGGAACTCTTGAGGCTGCTGTGTGGGACTGAGGGCATAACCTCTCCTCAGTAGCACTGTGACGCTTCGTCAGTGTCTCTGATCTCAGCTGACCCAGACTCAAGTTGGGTATAGTTGTCCCCAAGCCTTCACCTGTTCCTCTAGTTTTAGAGGCTTTAGAGGGCACCTTCTCCTTTAACCCCAAAATCACAGCCACTTGAACCCTAGAAGTCTGGCAGGTAATAAAAAGGACCTTGACTCTAGTAATTATCTGTATAAAAGTCCAGTTTTGGACTGGACCCCACTGTAGTCTTCACTAATGCTGACAGTTTCTCCAAACTGTCCTTCATCCAGTGCTTTTCCCAATGATGTGAGGTATGAAGGGAGAAGTGTACTTTCATGCTTTTAACTACCAGAAGCACATATTGAGGTGTTTTCTACCTATTTTGACAATGTGAACAAATGTATGCCAAACCTCTCTGACTGTGACTCTAATTCAGCCATGTAATCCTTTATTTCTTATGCTACCCAAGGTTTACACTGATGTCCTTCAAGAATGCAACTGCAGTCCTTACATATGGGTTGTCCTGCCTCAGGCAGCCCTCGGTCGGCCGGATTTCAAAGTCTGGGTCCGACGTCGGCTGATGTCGCCTCTTCCCCGACGTCCGAGCGGCTGGGGTATAAAAGCATCAGCCGACGCCATCTTCCTCCGTCTTTCTTGCCGCGCGGTGCCCGAAGCAGAAGCAGTTCGCAAGTGCCGGTCGGTCAGCTCCTGTGTTTTTCGTATCCGAAGTCATCAAAAAAGCTAAGTACCCCATTGGGGATTTTTTTCTTGCCTCAGCCGATGTCAGAAAAAACTGAAAAAGTTAATAACTGTTTGTCTTGTGGTAAACAAATACCTCATAAGGATTTCCATTCTTACTGCCTCCCCTGCCTTGGCCCAGACCACGACGTCTCGGCCTGTGCTTGCTTCAATAAGCGCACCCTCAGGCGCCGGGCAGAGTTTGCTGAAGACTTTTTTGGCGACAAATTCTCCTATACCATGCCGTCGGAACAACCGACACCTCATATTTCCAAAAAACGGAAGGACCGGGACCGACATCCTCGGCCCGCGACTTCCACCGACACCACGCCAAAAATTACCGCGAGTGCATCGGTCTCTTCTGAGGCGGTTGTTCCACCGCTCCGGACCGACGACACCGCTTTACCGATCACTCCGGAGCCTGCGCCAGTGGTTTATTTTCCTCCAGATTCTGAAGCCCAAGATTTACCTGAGACCATACCAGTGGACAAGGTTACTCCAGCACATGGGGCAGCTAGGCCCCCTATGTCTATGTCTATCAAGGCCTACACACGTGCTAAGGCTGCTAGCCAGGCTAAGTCTCACCCTCCTAAAGCTCTGCCTCAGCCCACTACTGATAAACAAATCATGTCTTTAGCTGCAGATTTAATTTCTTTAATCAGAGGCTCCCAGGCCCATCCTGACAGAGGATCTCAGCCACCTTCTGACAAAAGGCCCAGGGTTGAGCATACAGACACCCTTTCTTCAGATGAAGCCTCTGGTGACTCTGATCACTCAGATACCCAGGAAGAGTCCTTCCAGGCCTACGAGGATTCAGATGCGGAGGATTCTATCCCCTCTGCCTCTCCTCCTGAGGATATTTCTTTTGGGGAAGTTCTTCACTCCATGAGAGAGCACTTTCAGTGGCAAGGCCAGGAATTCTCCGATTCCAGGAAACGGCTTCGTACCTTCCTTAAGCTACCCCAACACAGGCCTTTAGCTATACCTCCAGTGCTAGATGTTTTGGATGATGTGTATTCACATTCGAGTGCTTCTCCTGATTCTCTCCCCCCTGCTCCTGTCAAGCCGGACAGATACTACAGGGTTCCTGAAACTCACAAACATTTCTTTAAGGCCCATGCTGTTGATCTAGAAACAATTTCCCAGGGGCCCAAAGGGATGACAACATCCACGGCCAAGAATCCTTTGCCCTCAGACAGGGAAGCTAGGTCCCTGGAGAGGTGGGGCAAAAAAGTTTATACCTCAACCACACTGGCTATGAGAGCCCTCAATTGCCTTTTTCATATGTTTCAGTATCAGGATTTCTTGATGGATGATTTGCAGAAAGTTAGCCTCTCCTGAGCCTTTAGATAGAAAGGCCTTGCAGGATGTGGTCCACAACACACAGCAGGTTAGCAATCATTTTCTTCAGTGTGTATATGATGCATTGGAAGCTTCATGTAGGGCAGCTATGACAGGGGCCGTCATACGTAGACATGCATGGTTAAAAGAACAGCCATTACCAGATCATGTTAAAGCAAAGCTTCTAGATGCTCCTCTGGAAAAGCACAAGCTATTTGGTGCTAATGCTCAAGATGTGTTGAAATCAATTGAGGAAAAGGCTAAATCAGTGCAAACAGTCAAGGATTTCCTCCAGGTCCTGCCTCCTAGGTTCAGCAGGAATTGGCCTTCTAAGAACTGGTCCTTTCCGGACACTGACAAGTTTCAAAGGGGAAATAACAGGCGTGCCCGAGGAAGAGGGCAATACAGAGGCTCCTACAGGGGACGCCAATGGCAACCGACTAATCAGAGAGGTGGCGCGGGGACTCCCCCTGCCCCACAGGGACAATCACAATGACTTGCCTTTGACACCGCCGACCAAGGCTGAAAGAGAAGCACCTTTAGGCGGAAAATTATCCTTCTTTTCAAAAAAATTGGCACATTTTAACAAAGGACAAATGGATTCTGGACATAATAGACCAAGGCTACAGGTTCCACTTCCATACTTTACCAACAAGACAAGGCATGCCAAACCTGCCACAAAATCAAAGGGCAAAGGCATTTGAACAAATTTCAAAGCTGAGACAAATCAAAGCAATAGAAAAGGTTCCTCCTCAGGAACAAGGCCAGGGATTTTACTCAAGACTGTTCCTTGTTCCAAGAAAAGAAAAGCAATGGAGACCTATACTGGACTTGTCCGCTCTAAACACTTTTCTCATTGTACCAAAATTCAAAATGCTGATGCTACAGCAACTCCTTCCCATGCTGGGCAAGGGGTTTTGGCTGGTTACTCTGGACCTCAAGGAGGCATACCTGCATGTCCCAGTCAGACACAGTTGCAGAAGATACCTCAGATTTCTTGCAGGGTCAGAGCATTATCAATTCTCAGCATTGCCTTTTGGCTTATCTACTGCGCCCAGAGTATTCACGAAATGCCTGGCATCAGTAATTGCACACTGCAGACTCTAGGGGATACAAATATACCCTTACCTGGACGACTGCCTTATACAAGCGGACAGCAAGCAAGCCTTGACAAAAAACTTGAATTATGTCATTCACTTACTACAGGCTTTGGGATACACAGTCAACTTACAAAAATCAAGACTACTGCCATCCCAACAAATAACTTTTCTAGGAGCCAAACTAGACACATAATCTCAAATGGCTTACCTCACAGAAGAGAAGCAAGAACAGCTACCACATTACTTCAAAAGCCTAGCAAAGCTCACTCAGCTGACTGCAAGGAAAATCCTGCAGGCCCTGGGTTTCATGGCATCTTGCATTCTACTGATTCCACTGGCAAGACTACACATGAGAAAACTACAATGGTACCTAAAAAGTTTATGGTCTCAACACAGCCACAACTTAGAAGCAATTATCCCACTCATCCCATGTCTACAAAGGGAATTTTTGTGGTGGGCCCAAGCAAGCCAGTTAAACAAAGGTATGACTTTCAACAAGCCTCAAACAAGCCAAACCATTACAACAGACGCCTCAGACCATGGATGGGGGGTGCACATGGAGGGCAGATGTATTCAAGGGCAATGGACTCCCCAGGAAGTACATCTGCACATCAATCAAAAAGAGATGTTAGCAGTAATGCATGCAATCGAGGCCTTCTGAAAATATCTTCAGCAAGGTCATCTACTAATAAAGACAGACAACACCACTGTTATGTGGTACATAAACAAGCAGGGAGGTACTCATTCTTACCCCCTTTGCAGACTAACAATGACTCTTTGGGAAAAATCCCTGAAACTAAACATACAGCTACAATCCCAGTTTGTTCCTGGCAGGGACAATGTTCTAGCGGACAGTCTAAGCAGAAACATCCTGGATCCACACGAATGGATGTTGCATCCAGACATTTTTGCACAAATAACTTCTGCACGGGGGAGGCCAGACGTAGACCTATTTGCCTCCTACCTCAGTCATCATCTGAAAAAGTTCTGCTCGAGGTCACATCATCCACAAGCCTGGAAAATAGATGCGCTCTCATTCAGCTGGAACTCTCTAACAATCTATGCATTCCCACCTCTACCATTGATGACCAAGGTGTTACTGAAGATCAAAGCAGAGCAACCGAAAGGCATCTTAATAGCTCCAGATTGGCCAAGACAGCACTGGTATCCATTACTAAGGAGCATAACTTGAACCAAACCGTGGACCCTGCCTCTATGGTCTCCACTCTTGACTCAGCACAATTACAGGATGGTTCATCCCAACCTGCAAACTCTGCAGCTGACAGCTTGGAGGGTCCCATGATTTCTCCCCATATCTCTCTCTCCAAGGAAGTTTAACAGATATTATTAGAAGCGCGCAGACCTTCCACCAGAAAGGCTTATTCAGCCAAATGGAAGAGATTCAGCATCTGGAATACCAACAAGGGACAGGATGCATCAGTAATGAACATCCCACAGATATTGGAATACTTGGCAGACATGCTGCATAATGGACTTTCCTATTCTTCCATAAAAATACACGCTTCAGCAGTTTCAGCAAGATACAACACTGATCCTCCTGTGTTCTCACATCCTTTGCTAAGACAATTTCTAAGAGGGGTAAAGAATATCAAACCTCCCAGAAAACCACCAGTGCCTGCATGGGACCTCAATTTCGTGTTGGAAAAATTAACTCTTCCTCCCTTTGAACCAGTAGCATCTGCAGAATTGCAATTTCTTTCCTGGAAAACAGTTTTCCTGTTGGCAATAACCTCAGCAAGAAGAGTTTTGGAGATACAGGCCCTCATGGCAGTACCTCCATTCCTCATTTTTCACCAGGACAGGGTTTCTTTAAGAACCAATTCTTCTTTTATGCCAAAAGTGATATCCAGGGTGTCTCTAAATCAAGCAATTCACCTGCCTACTTTCTTCCCCAATCCTCAAAATAAAGGGGAAAAGCTGCTGCACACTTTGGACATTCACAGACAACTACGCTACTACTTGGACAGAACAAAGGCCAACAGAAAGTCTGACCAACTATTTGTAGCTTACGCTCCTGGAGTACAAGGAAAAGCAATTTCCAAACAAACAATTTCAAAATGGATTGGACATTGCATCAGATTCTGTTATTCCTTCCATGGAAAGGGTGTGCCAGCCAATGTCAGACCACACTCCACCAAAGCTACAGCCACCTCCACAGCCTTCCTAAGAGGGGTGGCTACAAAGGACATTCTAGAAGCTGCTACATGGAGCTCCATGCATACATTTTCCAAGCACTGCAACCTCCTTTTATATTCCAGATCCCAAGCAGGCTTTGCTTTGGCAGTCCTGCAGGGCATTTTAGCAACACCATCCTTATCTTAGAGACTACCACCCCCAGCTTGGCTATGGTATTCAACCCATATGTAAAGACTGCAGTTGCATTCTTGAAGGACATAGTACAGTTTTGTACCTACCATAAATGTAGATGTCCGATAGATATGCAACTGCAGTCAGGTTTTCCCTCCCTCCTTCCCCTCTGTGCATTGGGTCCACTTTCCTCCTTTTATACTTAGCTGGGGATATCTGTTATGGTGTATCTGTTTATTGCTATTGTGTATGTCTGGAATTTTTTATCCAGTTCTAATTTTAGCCTTCCTTGGAGGGCACCTGGCATCTGGGGCAAGAAACACTGAGGAAGATGGCGTCGGCTGATGCTTTTATACCCCAGCCGCTCTGACGTCGGGGAAGAGGCGACATCAGCCGACGTCGGACCCAGACTTTGGAATCCGGCCGACCGAGGGCTGCCTGAGGCAGGACAACCCATATGTAAGGACTGCAGTTGCATATCTATCGGGCAGCTACATTTATGGTAGGTACAAAACTGTACTTTTTACAAAGTGTCTCTATGATATTGCAGATGCCTGTCTCAGAGTGGCTGCCTTTGGCTCATTGCTAAGAAGGTACCCCTGGTTAAGACTGCAGTCCATCCCAGTAGATGTAAAAACAAAGCTTTTGGATGTTCCCTTAGATAAGACTTCCTTAGCAGACCACATTCAGCAAATATTCAGAGTAGTAGAGGAAAAGGCTAAAGGTTATGTAGAGGTTTAAACAGATGTTCTTCGTGTTTCACTGTTGCAGTCATCACACTTGGGTTATCTGCCTTCAAGTAGCCCTCAGTTGGCCCGAATACCATAGACTTAGTATTTCTGCGTCAGTTGCTGTCACTCCAAGTCTGACGTTAGGTCGTCAGGGGTATAAAAACAGGCAGCCAGCACCATTACATCAGTCTTTCTTGCTGAGGAGCCCGAAGCAGAAGCAGTTCGCATGAGTGCTGGTCGGCTGCTGCCTGAGTTTTCGTTATCGACTTGAATTATCCTGAAGTCTTCTAAAGCTAAGTACCCCATTGGGGATCCTTTTTTCTTGCTCTAACCGATGTCGAAAAAAGTTTTGTTCTTGTTCTCTGTATTCGGAGATGGCTTCTGTAAGCCGCCCGACTACCAATCTACTGAACAAATGTAAGGTTAGAGAGAGAGAGACCGCACAGGTCCAAAACTGCCGACGATGCTTCCGTTAAGCTAGTCGCCAGTTCGCCGGTACTCAGGAGCTTTCGCAGCCCCTGATGCTGCTTCAGTGGATTTGCAGGCCTCTACCGAGACCCGTTCGGAGTCTGGGATGCCGCGAGTTTTTCTTCGATGGAACCTGCGGATGTCTCTACCTTGAATGGGTCCGAAGCCGCTGAGCAGGCACCGGCTTCTGAGGAAGTTCATCGCACTACTGGTATCTGACACAAACCAACTTCTTTCTAGTCTTCAGTTCTGTCTAAAACTATCGAGTTTCAAAGGCCAAGAGTACACGCTACGCCTACAAAACAGACGACCCAGACTCATGCACCTGCTTCCTTGCCACAACATCAAATGCTTAAAATGGCAGAAGACCTTATGTTGATTAGGAGAAGTCAGCCTTTCCTTGCTAAGAGAAAGAGACCCGTCCCCAGCAGCTTTAACAGACCAAGAGTCCAACTCTGAGGTATCTTATTATGAAGACATGCCTTTATCTGCTTACGAGGATTCAGATGCAGAGGAATATATTCCCTCTGCTTCTCCTCCAGTGGATATTTCTTTTGGGGGAACCTTACATACTTTAAGAGAGCATTTCCACTGGGAATGCCAAGACTATCCTCAGTCCAAAAAGAGACTCGGAGAATTCTAGACTTGCCACAACATCGGCCATTAGCAATACCCCCAATCCTGGATATTGTGGATTATGTCTTTATGGAATCCAGTTTAACTCCTAATACTTTACCCCCTGCTCCTAGGAAACCAGACCGGTACTACAAGACTACAAGTACCCGACTCTCTCAAATTTCTTTTCAAAAATCCTACTGCTGACCCAGAGGTCATCTCCCAGGGGCCTAAATGTATCAAAGCAACTACAGCTAAGAATCCCACCCCTTCAGACAGGGACTCCAGAGCTTTAGACAGATGGGGTAAGAAAGTCTACACCTCTAAAACTCTCGCCATTAGGGTTTTGAATTGCCAGTTTCACATGCTGAAGTACCAGCAGCATATTATGGAACTTATTAAGCAAAAAATAGCTACCTTTATGGACTGTGCAGAAAATAAAGAATTACAAAAGCTTATGCATTCTGCAAGCCAAGTCAGCAAGCATACATTGCAGTGTGTCTTTGACACCCTAGAAGCATCTTGCAGGGCAGCAGTCTCTGGTTCTGTATTGAGAAGGCATGCTTGGCTTAAGGAGCAAATCTTGCCAGATCATGTCAAATCAAACTTACTAGACGCTCCTTTGAATAAGGGCAATCTGTTTGGCACCGAAGCAGAATAGGTTCTTAAAAAGATGGAAGAAAAAGCTAAATCTATGCAGACAGTCAAAGATTTCTTGCAAGTGCAGCCTCCTAGATTCAGTAGGCATTGCCCCTCGAAACATTGGTCCTTTCCAGCCCCCCTCAAGGCCATCTCAAACTAGACCCAGGGGTAACAGACCCCCCCCAAACTACAGACTCAGGGTATGCAGAGATCTAAGCAGTGGAGTGCCTCCACTTCGAAAACAGGGAGTGCTAAACCACCCCCTTATGGGAAGAATTTCCAATGACTTCTCATCTCCACTCCCCACCTCTGCCCAACTGCTTGTGCTGCTAGAAGGAAAACTTGCCCTTCATGCAAAAGAATGGACTTCCATCACCAAAGACCGATGGGTCCTCAACATTATATCCTAGGGGTACAAATTTTACTTCCACTCACTGCCAAACCCCAAAAAGGTTCCCAGACCTTCCTCCAAATCAGTGGGCAGAGGCACAAAACCAAGTTCAGTCCCTGCTCTCTATAAAGGGAATTCAACCTGTTCCTGCGGAACAGATAGGCCAAGGGTTCTATTCCAGACTTTTCCTGGTACCTAGAAAAGTGGGCACTTGTCGCACAATTCTTCGCTCTTTCCATCCTAAACACCTTCCTGGTGGTACCAAAATTCAAAATGCTCACCCAGCACCAGCGGCTTCTTTTCTGGCCAAAGATGCCTGGTTAGCTACCCTAGACTTAAAAGAAGTCTGTCTGCACATCCCTGTAAGGGACTCTTGCAGGAAATGTCTATGCTTCAGAGCAGGATCTATGCATTTTCAGTTCACTGCACTTCCCTTTGGCTTATCCACTGCTCCCAGAGTATTCACAAAATGCCTGGCTCCAGCAATTGCCTACTGCAGACAGAGAAAAATTTTAATTTACCTGTACTTGGACGACTGCCTGGTTCAGGCAGACAGTCAGGAAATGCTGTTGCAGCACCTGACATATTTGTAAAAAATCTTCTAACCTCCCTGGGGTACACCATCAACGAAAAGAAATTAAAAATAGTCCCCAGTCAAAAGATTGTATTCCTTGAGAGCAAACTTGGACACAGCATCCCAGATGGCATTCCTCACTCCAGAAAAACAAGCCTATCTAACAGGCTTAGTTCAAATGGCCACCAAAACCCAGCTATCCACAAGGAAAATCCTGCAGACCCTAGGGTTCATAATTCTATATGAGGAAACTTCAGTAGTACTTAAGTCTTTGATGCCAACATTCTCAGGACCGGGAAACCGTCATTCCTATCATACCTTGTCTAAGGACAGACTTTCTTTGGTGGGCAGCAGCATGCAACCACAACAAGGGACTACCCTTTACTCAACCCCACGCCACCCAGACCCTAACCACAGACTCATGAAATTATGCCTGGGGGGCACACCTCGATGACAAGTGCATTCAGGACCTCTGGAGCCCAAGTCAAATTTATCTGCACATAAACCAAAAAGAAATGCTAGCTAGATGTGGAGCACGTTCTAACAGCTTTCAGATCCCTACTCTCATTGGGACCCCTGCTAATAAAAACAGACAACACCACAGTTATGTGGTACATCAGAAAGCAGGGGGGAACCCACTCTTACCCACTCTGCAGGCTAGCCATGGCCCTGTGGAGCATGGCCTTGGACATGCAGGTCCATCTGCAAGCTCAATTCCTGCCAGGCAAACAAATCACATTGGCAGACGACAAGCAGAAATCTCCTAGACCCACACGAGTGGCAACTAGAGCCCAGAACATTCAGAAATGGGGGACCCCAGAGGTGGATCTCTTTGCCTCCCCATGCAATCACCAGCTCAGCAAATTCTGCACTAGGACACCTCACAGCAGGGCCTGAAAAGTGGATGCCCTATTCTTCCAGTGGGTAAACCTCTCTATGCATTTCCCCCTCTGCCCCTTCTCTCAAGAATATTGCTCAAGATAAGACAGGACAGACCAAGGACAATTCTGATTGCCCTGGACTGGCCACGTCAGCACTGGTACCCACTCCTGTGCAGCCTGTCACAGGTGCCACCCTGGCACATATGCCAGAGCCCAACCTGCTCACTCGCCAGGGAGGACAGATCTTGCATCCGCAACTGCAAACCCTAAATCTTGCAGCCTGGCTTATCCTTTGAATTCTACCCCAATGGCCAGCCTAAGCAAGCAGGTACTGGACGTCATTCTTGAAGCCAGAAGACCCAGTACAAGGAAATCCTATGCTGATAAGTGGAAAAGGTATTGCTCCTGGATTCAATCTAAAGGAGAGGACACATATCTGCCCTTCCTACCTCTAATCCTGGATTACTTAGCTGATCTACTCCACAGAGGTCTATCCTTTTTCTCCATTAAGATCCATGCCTCTGCCATCTCAGCTCATTACAACTCTGAGCCACCCCTCTTCTCTCACCCTCTCATCAAACAGTTCCCGAGAGGGGTAAACAACTTAAGGCCACCAAGGAGAGCACCCACCCCTGCTTGGGACCTTAACTTTGTACTGGAAAAGCTCACACTGCCCCCTTTTGAGCCTGCTGCATCAGCAGACTTAAAATTCCTCTCTTGGAAACCGTATTGCTCCTGGCCATCACTTCAGCTAGAAGAGTGTCTGGGCTACAAGCACTTATGGTTGTGGAACCCTTCATAATTTTTCATTCTGACAGGGTCTCCCTCAGGACTAATCCTTCCTTTATGCCCAAAGTGGTGTCTAATGCGGCTCTCAACCAATCGTTCCAGTTGCCAACCTTCTTTCCTTATCCTCAAAATAAAGTGGAAAGTATCCTGCACTCCTTGGACGTGCACAGACAGCTCAGATTCTACTTGGATAGGACTAATCCCTTCAGGAATTCTGACCAGTTACTACTCTGTTTTGCACCAAGGGCAGAGGGCAAGGCCATTTCAAAACAGACAATTTCAAAATGGATAGCACACTGTATCCATTTCCGCTACAAACACCATGGGAAACCAATGCCTCAGGGGGTCAGAACACATTGCACTAGGGCAACTTCTACCTCTACAGCATTCCTCAGGGGAGTCCCTACCAGGGACATTCTGGAGGCTGCTACCTGGAGTTCTGTACACACATTCACCAAGCATTACCACCTGCCTATATTTTCCAAATCCAGGGCGGGTTTTGTAATTGCAGTCCTGCAGGGCATACTAGCCAGCCCAAACACTTCTTGACTGCTTCCACCCTTGCTACAGCTTTGGCAATCAACCCGTGTGTGATGACTGCAACAGTGAAACATGAAGAACATAGTACAATTGTGTACACTTACCATAAATGTAGATTTTCAAATGTATTCACTGTTGCAGTCCTGGTTTCACTCCCTACAGCCCCCTTCTCTCTCTGTCTCCTCTCTGTCTACTACTCACCCCTTGCAGGGGTATTAGTATGACTGCATGTTTTTATACTCCTGACAACCTGACGTCAGACCTGGAGAGACAGCAACCGACGCAGAAATACTAAGTCTCTGGTATTCGAGCCGACCGAGGGCTACCTGCAGGCAGATAACCCAAGTGTGATGACTGCAACAGTGAATACACTCGAACATCTACATTTATGGTAAGTGTACACAACTGTACTTTTTCTTTCCACTCTGCCATAATTTCAAAGGAGTTATCCCTCCAAGTCAGGTCCCTTCTTTCATAAAAGACTACACAACAAAAGGACAAAAAGTCTAAAAAGAAATTGCAAGTCAGACCTAAACCTAATCTCATGGGAGCAAAAGGCCATTTCCAGGGCAAACCTTAACCTTGTAGTTTCTGACTACAAGACCCCCTCTCCACCCTACCTAGCCTTACAGATAGTTATTGTCAGTTTAACCCTTTCAAAAAGACAACACAACAGACACCTGGGTTGTGAAATCATTTAGAAAGGGTATATTCTACAAGGGACATTGCTTCCTTCCCAACACTCAGTTCCTTAAGTCCCACAAAACCAACAGCACTTAATTTTCCTAGTCTTATCAGAACATTTGATACAAGGGGTAAGAGAAACAGTTCCTCAAAATCAAAGACAAAAAGGCAAGATTTTTCTTGATTCCAAGGAAGAAGAGCACTTGGAAACCTATTCTGTACCTGTCTGTTCTGAACATTTTGGAATGTTTAAAGTTCAAAATGTTGACTCTTCAAGGGCCTTTAACTCCCCTGGACCCCAGTGATACTTATCCAATCAATTCTTTTCATAGGCAATTTCTAAAGTTCTGTGCCTTTGGTTTGCGCCTTCAGTTTACTTTGTCTTTTGGACTTTCCACTACTTTGAGTATTTACCAAGTGCCTAGCCCCAACATTCTGCAGGCCCCAGGTTACCCATACTTAATCGTACTTGGATGACTTTTCTAATTCAAGCCATGTCTTATCACAAAATTCTTCAGGACATAAAGCTCATTATCCATGTCTTTCATAATCTGAGAATCACCATAAATTTTCAGGAAGTCCAACATTCTTCCTTTCTATTCTCAGGTGTTCCTAGTTTATCACCTAGAATTTTTTCTGCTGATGGCTCTTCCTTCTGACAAGGTTACATTTAAAGTAGACTACTTTCAGTCCTTGACCAGGCTATTCCTGATCTGTACAAGAAAGATACTACGTAACCTAAGGTAAATGACATCCACCATTCAGATGATACCCTTTACCAGGCTATATGTGAAGAAAATTTTGTGAGACGAAGTCCCAGTGGAAACAACACTATCATCCCCTCTTTCCCATTTCAACTTTTGCCATTTGTGAAGAAAAGGTTACATTGGTAGATCACGCAAACCTTGAATCAAGGCATTTCATGTCAAATTCCTCCATTTCAGAGCATCTCAGCAGACACGAGACACATCTGAGGGAGGCTGGTTCTTGCCTTCAGGGGATCACAGTGCTGGGAATTTGGTCAAAGAAGAACAAGAAGCTGAACTTCCAAGATGGTTGCACACTGAACGGTAGCATCTCTCCCAGTATGAAAACTGAAACTGAAAAAAGGGAGCCAGAGACTTTGTCATTTTGAGTAAAGTTCAGTTACTGACTATAAAGTACACTGCCAGGATGCCAGCAAAGAAGAAATTTGAAGAACCTGAAAGAAAATTAACCAGGAAAACTGAGGAGAAAACACTGTATGGGAATATTTCCGTGGCTGTTAAGCAAACAGTATTTCAATTTTCAGCTTTGTTTTCAAAAGATAAGATGACGTCCAGTAATGGAGATGAAGAAATAAATCAGATGTATTCAGAGGTGATAAAATAAATGAAACCGTAAAAATGTATAAACTCAAGAGTCTGGAAAAAATTGAAGAAACTTTAGCTTCTTTGGATGAAATGATAAAATTGCAAAAACACTGATGGAAATGAAGAAAAGGCTGACTGAGTAAAGGCTCTCAAATGAATTGTTTAAAAAATAGTAAGAGAAGACAGAGCAAGGGTAGAGAAACTGATTTTCTGCTTTACCAAAGAAACTGGAAGGAACAGACTGTATTAAAAGTTTACAAAAGCACAAATAAGCAACCAAACTGGTGAATGAGAAAGCAGCCAAGATCTATGTTACTAAAGATGACAAAACCGTGACTGAAGAGAAAATATTAATATCTGGAGATAGATTGTTTGTGGAAATGATTATTCACTGTATACTAGGTAGAAGAGAACCAACTTTATCCCAGCAATTATGGAATGTTGAGAGGCAGGTGTAAGATTCAAGCTGCTGTATTCAGCTGCCTTCAAAGTAGTTTTGCCTGGAGGATTAAATACCTTTTTTGATGCAAAACAGGCTAAGGTGGAAACAGTTTATCCAACAAAAAATGAAACAGCAAGCAGAAGACTCTACTTCTCATTCTTAGGACAGTAAAGCTCACAGAGAGGCTTTGCCAGTGATATGTTTTCCAATGTTCCAAAAGGAAATTAAGAGAAAAAAAATCAAAAGTACCTTGTACTTTGAGTCTGGTGTTGGAATATGCTGGTCTTCCTCCTAATCGTTAACACTGAAAGTAGTGAAAAAATGGGAGAGTACAGTGCATCAGTCCACATAAAATATCCTCATGTTGACCTGAATATTTCTTGGTTAGTTCTGTTCCTCCTCCTTCAGGAATAACCGTATTCAAAGATGCAACATCTAAGTTTGCTAATAAACATTGCCCCACTCACTTCACATTCTGATCCTGTTAACAGTCAAAAGAATCTTTGACTAAGTGATCTGTTCTTTGAACAACCATTCTTAGTGTTCCACCATGATCCACATGAGGATGTTTTAAACATCAATGTTGATTTACTGTGAAACTTGTTAGAAATATCTCTGAAAAAACTGTCTTTGTATCTGGTGATGAGGTGTTTACAAAATGTAAAGGAGTGGAGATGGGAGCCTTGATGGCCTCCATGTATGCTATAATTTTCTTAGCATGGGAAGAGAAATTTGTTTGAAAATTAGATTTATATAAGCATTGTAGAGTTTATTTTAGATGTATTGATGATATTTTTATTTCATGAAATGCATCTTTAGATGAATTGGTAAATTTCACTGAATTATTAAATCAAGCTGCTTTTTAAGTTTTTAATTAAATTTTGATGGTCAGGAGATTTAACTATTTGGGTATGATTTGTAAGAATCAGGAAAATCAGTCATTTACAAAGTCATTAAATAAGTATTTAAAATGTAGTAGTCAACATCCTTTATATATCAAAAGGGTGGAGATGAAACCTCTGATCAGATGTCATTTTCATTGATTCCTCAACAGATCGGTTCTGATCCCAACCCTTGGATCCGACTCGGCCACTTTCTAAAGATTCTAGGATCCAATTATCGAGCGTCTGCCTTACATATTATGCCCCTGATCAATATATTACCTCAGCTCTCATTTGCTGCTCTTCAAAATCTGATAGGAATGCAACTTTTTGACCTCTGGGTTGTTTTATTTCGTGAGTTTAAAACTTGGTATTTTTCTGTAACCTCTCCTTCTAGTGAATGGTTATGTCTCTTACCTTCCTTTCAATCTTTTCTTTTGTGAGGTAAACCTTCTTCTCTAATTTTTAGTTGTTTCTTTCTACCTCCATTTGAGGTAATCTCTGTCTACCATAGTTGACAACCCTTTACTCCCTTTTCTGCCACCTTTTTTCTTGGGTAGTCTTTAACTACCATAGTTGGTAGCTCTTCTTAGAAAAAAAAAATGATATTTTGATCTGCTTGTTGGAATTGTTTTTGGCTTATCGTTCTAACATTTGTTTTTTTTTCCAGCATGGTGGATAAGCCCTCTGGATTTAAAAAGCACACTTCTTGTGGGCACAAGATCCCAAAGTCTTATGCCCACAGGGAGTGCATGTATTGTTTGGGGCTGGCACATCTGGACACCACCTGCTCTGTTTGTGCAGCCTTTAATGCCAGGGAATCAGTGATCGCAGGAACAATTTTACTCTCAGAAGACTTCTTCCAGCTTCAGCTTCTTTATCTGGTACATCTTCATCAGGGGCTCAAACCTCCTCTCTGAAGTCTAAATAGGCTAAAGTGCATAGGAAGCGCTCTCTAAGTGGCCCCAGTTCCTTCTCAGCCTCCTGCGAAGGTACCCAAGTCGTAGGATCTGAAACCTGAGCATCCCATCTCTGTTAGTACCAAGTCTCCTTGGCTCCATGCTCAGACATTTTCCCTGGAGCTTGAATCTGCTACTTTAAGGTATCCAGTCCTCCAGAGAACTCCAGAAAAGTCTTAAAGGCCACCATCCACTTTCTCCTCTATTAGGTCCTCCCAGAGTCTTTCTGAGTTGGAGGTGAATGGGATCAACTTTGTTGAGATTTTTTCTCTGACAGATCTTTTCAGTGTTCCTGAAAGGTTAACTAAGTATCCATCTCTCTAGAGGCAGTTGGGGATGCTTACCCTTGCACCCAAAGCTTGGACAGCCATCACAGAAGACTTGGATGCAATGGCTCATATCTAGATGACACTTTATTCCTTTTTTCTCTTACTGCTCAAAGCCCAGCGATTTTTAGATGTCCATGTCTCTGTTTATAAAACCAGGGCCAGCTCCTTTACCATTAGATTGCTGTTAGCAGCCATTCCCAACTACCACATCGGGGATATTAGGCCTTTCCCTTAGCTAAGCTGTGCAAGGCCTTCCTAAAAGGTACATTTTTGCTCAGTTATCTAACTGGATATCCCACTCACCTTGGGATCTAACGTTTGAGCCCTCAGCTAAAGTACACCTTATGTTTTTTTTTTTTTTAAATCTTGGAAAACTGTCTTTGGTGGCAATTACTTCAGCTAGATGAGTTTCAAACTTCTTAAGAGACACTGCAAAACCACTGTATTTAATTTTTCACAAGAATAGAGTTGTCCTACAACACTAATCCTTTGTTTTCTACCTAAAAGTGGACTCTGAATCAAACATCAGTCAAGTCAGTAGCTTACCAGTTTTCTTCCCAAATTTTGAATATAAGGAGAATATACCCTTTATATGTTGTTCTCTTCTCATATTGCAATATTCAAAACCTTTGGGTTATCCTCTGCTTAGCTACCTGAACGTCTGGCCAGTATACAAAAGCTTCTAGTCAGTGCTAGGCAAGTGGGACGTCTGACATTGGCCGTAGGGAATGTGGGCCATAAAAGTGATGTCTGCACATACCTTTCCTCAGAACTTCTTTGCTGCCAGTTGAACATCAGCTCTTCCTGCCTTCAGATCTTTGCATTTAAAGTTGAGTACCCCATTGGGACCATTTCTTGTATTCTCTTTTTGGTCACTGCATGCCTGTTTAGATTCATGTCATCCAGGAAAGTGCAGGTGCGGACGTCAGATTCACCCGTACGGATACCCACAACCTCTGCCTTTTCTGCCTAGGGCTTAACCACAAAACCTGTGTGATTTGTCAGGCCTTCATTTCTAAGACGGTCTTCAGCTGTCTGTAAGCCCAAAACATCTGCTTAGAAAACCAGCGTCTTAAATGTCTGG
The DNA here is from genome assembly GCF_019279795.1 of Protopterus annectens. NCBI lineage: Eukaryota > Metazoa > Chordata > Ceratodontiformes > Protopteridae > Protopterus > Protopterus annectens. The sequence continues at coordinate 427,196,312 of NC_056746.1, forward strand.
CTCTGGCGATGGAAGGTCTGTCCAGTCAGACCGTAGAACCATCAAAAAAGGCCAAAGTTTCCAGGCCTGAAACTACTGCACCTCCTCCACCTGACATTCCTCCTGTGGCCAACATTCGCCTGGAGGAATGTACAGAAATTTCATGGTTGGTTTAGTGGGTACCGTATGGGAGGCTGCAGAACCTAGGGCAGAAAGTATGTCCCTGGAGGTTTTGCATATGTCAGGCACTAAGTAGGGGCATCCCTCAATCACAATGGACATCCAGACAGGTCCTTCCACTGCTTCAGAACAGTCAGAACTTGGGCCCTATGCCCACCAGGCCAATCCTTTCTCTAGAAAGAAAATAAGACAAAACATGTCAATTGGCAAGCTTTCTCCCAGAGCTTATTTAATGCATTCATGGCCCTTAGGCCTTTTGTGCCTGCTTCCCCTCCGGTTGCCCCTTCACTTATTAGTCCTAGGCCTGAGGCTGAAGATACCCTTCCACCTGAAGCTGAAGGTTCTTCAGAGGACACCCTGTCCTATGCCTTCCCAGATGCCTTCCACTCTGGAGTATGCTTCCCCTGAGGAGGACTCTGCTGAGACAGACTCCCCAGGAGAGGGCCTCAACTTTGATGAAAGCATCTCTAAAATGAGAGAGTTTTTTTTAAGTGAGAATCCTCTGAAATGTCTGAGGTTCAAAAGAGATATTATGAGCTCTTACAGATGAACACTCCTTCACCTTCTGCCATCCCTCTGGTTTTGCCAGCCTTCTTGGATGCCTTCAATGCAGCCTCTATGCACTCTGATTCCCAATCACCAGTCCCTTGAAAGCCTGACAGGTTCTATAAGGTCCCTGAAGGGACCAAATTTTTGATTTAATGTTCAGTTGCAGACCCGGGCACTGTCTCAGTGTCTGTAGACAAACCATCCAGACTGCTTCCCTCCACCTCTGTCCTTCCCAGAGATATGGACAGTAAAACCATTGAATACATTGGCAAGAAAGTGTACACTTCTGCCACATTGGTCTTTAGGGCAGTTAATTACCAGACACACATGTTTAATTATGCCCTGGCCCTTTTTAGTCAGGTTTCCAAACTTTTGACTGATCTACCAGACTCGCCTTCTAAGGCTCAAATTTCTAGCTTCATCTCCTTGTCTTTTCAAGTGACAAGACATTTCAGTCAGATGCAGCCATGATGCTGCAGAAGCCTTGGCCAGATCTGCAGCTTCTGCCTTTGTGCTTAGAAGGTATTCATGGCAAAGACTACATCCCTAACCTGATGATATAAGGGCTAAACTTCCAGATGTACCCTTGGACAATTCTGCCTTTTTTGGGGCATAGCTCTTTAAAACCCTCCAGCAAAAGGGGAAGGAATTACAAGACCTAAAACACTTGTTTGTGTCCCCAAATCCTAAATTTCATAGGAATTATCCCACCAAGACTCAGTTTATTAAGAAACATTCTCCTCCCACCCCTCATTCTAGCAGCAAAAAGAACACCAGGAAGCAGCAGCCTCCTTCTAGGCCAGCTCATACTCCAGCTCAGAAACCTCAGGTTCTGGAAAGGGCAGGTAGTCTGTGACTACCTGCCTTTGCCTTCACCCCCTTCAGATTCTATTCCTCCCTTTTCTAAGACTGTCTAACTGTCTTCCAATCTGGCAAAGCATAAGCTCAGACAAGTGGGTCTTTTCTATTATAGAAAAGGGTAATTTCATTACCTGCATCACTCCTCCCACTTTGAAGCATCACACAGCCACCCAAAGACCAGCTCCACCTTTTCCACACAGTTTTAGACAGCCTCCTTTCTCAAGGCAACTATTTAGCCTGTCCCTCTGTCAGAAAAGGGAAACTGCTTTATCTCCAGACTTTTCCTAGTCCCAAGGAGGCCTATCCTGGATCTCTCCCACCTCAACCTATTTTTGCAAGTACCCACTTTCTTCATGCTTACTCTGTAGACTCTCTTCCTGCTGCTAATGCCTCAGGCATTTCTGGCCACCTTGGCCATAAATAATGCATATGTACATATCCCTATAAGACAACTACAGGAAATATTTATGATTTTCTGTGGGTTCATCGCATTTTCAGTTCTCTGCTTTGCCCTTTGGACTGCTCCAAGGGTATTCAAGTGTCTGTACCCTGTGATAGCCTACTGCAGGGGTACAAGGGATTCAAATTTTTCCATACCTGGAAGACCTCCTAATCCAGGCAGACTGCTCCAGATGTTCATGTTTCACTGTTGCAGTCCTAACCAATGGGTTATCTGGCTCCCAGTAGCCCTCGATTGGCCAGAATACCAAAGGTAAGTAATAATGACGTTGGCTGTAGTCGATTGTAAAGGACGTCAGGGTGTCCAGTATAAAAGGAGGCAGCCAGAGTCACTTCCTCAGTCTTCCTTGCCACGGATCCCAAAGCAGAAGCATTTCTTGCACGAGTGCCGGTCGGCAGTTTACCTTTATTTTTTCCGATTACACAGTTGAAGTCAACTACAGCTAAGTACCCTGTTGGTGATCCTGTTTTCTTGCCTTAACGAATGTCAGAAAAAGTTAATAATTGTCTTACCTGTGGAAAGCAGATTCCCCATAGAGATTTTCATTCCTATTGTATTATTTGTTTAGGCCTTGACCACATTCCTAATTGTGATCTCTGTGATTCCTTTAATCCGCGTACTATTCATCGTCGGGCTTTGGCATAAGTTTGTCTGTATGACGTCCACTGGTCTTCAGGCTTCGGATATCCCCAAGAAACGTAAGGATAAGAACTGAGACAGGCTCCCGAAGGTGAAGTCCTCAGATGATAAGTTGGTAGACAGTCATGCGGTAGCCAGTGAGGGTCCTTTGCAGCCCCTGCAGCCCACAGATTTTCAACCACAGGCCTCGGTTGAGACCATTTCAGAGGCCCCCAGGCCTCCGGCTTCCATTTTGCCTTCTGACCTTCCACCTGTTGCCTCTTCAGCTGGGATCCGGAGCTGCAAAGCTGACTCCGGTGTTCTTCGTTTAGACAGCAAGCTCATACCGATGACTTCGGCGGTTACCAGGCCTCCCGAGTCTTTTAGACTTGCAGGTAAATCTTCCAGTCGTAAGCCTGTGAAGAAGCAGGCTCCAGTTTCCTTTAATTCCCCTCATTTTCAAATGGTTAAAATGGCTGACCTTTTGACTCTTATTAGGGGTTCACAGCCTCCTCCTTCAAAAAGAGGTAGGGATGTCTCTACTGAGGCTTTGTCCTTTTCAGGTTCTGATACTTTCAGCATTTCTGTTGATTAAGCGAAAGTTTCTCAAGCTTTCTCTCCTTTTGAGGATTCAGACTCAGAGGAGTCCATCCCTTCTGCTTCTCCTCCAGAAGATTTCTCTTTTGGTGATACTTTAAATACTCTCAGGGAACATTTTAAATGGGAAAGTCAGGATTATCCCCTTTCTAAGAAAAGGATTAGGGAGTTTTTGGATTTGCCTCAGCATAAGCTGTTTGGCTATTCCACCTGTGTTGGAAGTGGTTGATGTTTTTCTGGAAAATTCCTCGACTCCAAATTCAGTTCCTCCTGCTCCCAGGAAACATGACAGGTACTATAGAGTCCCTGAGTCTCATTTGTTTCTTTTCAGGAATCCGTTGGCTGATCCAGAGGTTATTTCTCAGGGCCCCAAAGGAGTTAAGGCCGCTTTTACTAAAAATCCTGTTCCTTCTGACAGGGAATCTAGGAAACCTATGTAGGTGGGGTAAAAAGGTTTATACCTCTGCCACTCTTGCTATTAGGTCAACTAATTGTCTTTTTCATATGCTGAAGTACCAGCAGCACACCTTGGAAGCTATTTAAGTCTAGGATAGCAAGTGTGCCTCAGTTGACGGAGAGTAAAGATATTCAGGATTTTTCTGAATTCTGCCAGTCTTGTCAATAAATATTCATTACATTGTGGTTTTGACATTTTAGAAGCCTCCTGTAGGGCTACGGCTACTGGTTCTGTTATTAGAAGGCACGCTTGGCTCAGGGAGCAGCCCCTACCAGAGCATGTCAAGGCTAAGCTTTTAGATGTACCTTTGCATAAGGACAGTCTTTTTGGCAGCAAAGCAGATGAAGTGCTCAAGAAGATGGAAGACCAGGCCAAGTCTATGCAGACAGTTAAAGACTTTCTGCAAGTTCAGCCTCCTCGCTTTAGCAGGAATTACCCTTCTAAGAGTTGAATGTTCCCTGATACCAGCAGACAGAGCCGTTCTAGGACTAGAGGTTACAAATCTTCTAGGGGACAGGTGGCTACCCCTCAAAGGTCTAAGCATTGGCAGGCTTCCTCTTCTAAGGCGGGAAGTTCTAAGCCTGCATCTCAATCTAAACATTCTCAATGACTCTGTCCAAGTTCTGCCTGTTCTTGCCTGCATGAAGAGTCCTTTAGGGGAAAGGTTGGCCCTTTTTACAAATGTCTGGGCCAGCATCACGGATGACAAATGGGTACTCAGAACTGTATCGCTAGGTCACAAGATGTTCATCGTGTTACCCTGCTGCAGTCATCACACTAGGGTTATCCTGTCATCTGGCGGTCCCGCAGTTGGCCGGATTTCCAAAGTCTTGGTCCGATGTCGGTTGTTGTCGCCTCATCCCTGACGTCAGTGCGCCAGGGGTACATATACTGCAACCGACGCCATTTTCTTCAGTCTTTCTTGCTGTGCGGTGCCCGAAGCAGAAGCAGTTTGCAAGTGCCAGTCGGCTATCTCCTGAGATTATCGAATTTGAATTTCAGACCGAAGTCTTCTATAAAGCTAAGTACCCCGTTGGGGAAACTTTTCTTGCCTCAGACCTATGTCACAAAAAGTTAACAATTGTATTTCTTGTGGGAAGCAAATACCTCATAAGGATTTTCATTCTTATTGCATACCTTGCCTAGGCCCTGATCACGACGTCACTTCTTGTCGTTTTTGTGCTAGGTTTAATAAGCGTACTATTAAAAGGCGATTTGATTTCGCACGACACTTTTTTGGTAGAAAATTTAACTATAACATGCCGTCGGAGCTACCGACTACCGGCGTGCACAAAGAATGCAGGGACAAGGACTGACAGCCAAGGCCTAAACCCGATTCCGAGGCCTCGGTTGATCTGGTGTCCGGTTATCAGTGAGGGTCTGACGCAGCCCCTGACTACCGTAGTCCTGGAACCCGAGACCGCTACGGATATTTTGACGGGATGTACTAGGCCGACGCAGCCTTTTACTTAAGGCCTTTCCAACGATATACCTTCTAAGGACGTCGGTGCTTCGGAAACGCCATCTGTTTCTGAGGGCGTTTTCAGACCGACGACTCTCACAGTCAAAACGTTTTATAAGTCTAACACTCCTTCTAAAGCTAAAAAGACTACACTTCAGTCTCCTGTTCAAGGCCCTATGCCTAAGAAACAGATGCTCAAAATGGCTGAAGATTTGATTTCTCTTATCAGGGGTTCACAGCCTCCTCCTGACAAAAGGCCTAGACAAGAGGAAGATTCTGCTTCTTCTGAGCAACTGTCTATTTCTTCGGATTCCTCTGAAGACCGAGACTATTCCTACTCTCCTTATGAAGATTCTGATGCTGAGGACTCTATTCCCTCAGCTTCCCCTCCTGAAGACTACTCTTTTGGGGAAACTTTACACACTTTGAGGGAACATTTCCACTGGGAAGGTCAGGATTTCTTTGATTCCAAGAAAAGGCTCAGAGAGTTTCTTTTACTCCCCCAACACAGACCTCTAGCCATCCCACCTGTTTTGGACATTGTGGATGATGTCTATTTAGAATCCAGTTTCAACCCAGACTCTCTACCTCCTGCTCCGGCTAAGCCTGACAGATACTACAGAGTACCTGATTCCCACAAATTTCTTTACAAAAGCCCAGTGGCTGACCCAGAGACTATCTCCCAGGGTCCCAAGGGGGCTAAGGCTTCCATGGCTAAAAACCCAGTACCTTCTGAGAGGGACTCGAGCACTAGACAGGTGGGGGAAAAAGGTTTACACCTCAGCCACATTAGCTATGAGAGCACTAAATTGTCAATTTCATATGCTCAAGTATCAGCAGTTTCTAATCTCTCAGTTAAAAGAAAAGATTACCTCCCTTCCCCAACAATCTGAATTGAAAGAAGTACAAGATTTATTGCATGCCACCGAGCAGATGGGCAAACATACCTTACAATGTGGGTTTGATTCTTTGGAGACCTCCTGCAGAGCAGCTGTCACTGGATCAGTTATACATAGGCATGCCTGGTTAAAGGAACAAAATCTACCTGATCATGTCAAAGCAAAACTGCTGGATGCACCCTTACAGCAGGATGTTCTTTTTGGAGTTAAAGCAGAAGAAGTGCTAAAGAAAATGGAAGATAAGGCGAAATCAATGCAGACAGTCAAAGATTTCCTGCAGGTACAACCCTCTCGCTTCAGCAGAAACTGGCCGACAAAACATTGGTCCTTTCCAGCCACTGACAGACCTCAGAGGGGTAAACCACAAGCCCAGTATAAACCTTGCCAATGGGGCAGTCTAACCCAGAAAGGAGGAGAAGACAGGTCTCACCCAACAGAAGGCAAACTCAATGACTTGCACCTCGACTGGCCAAACAAAGCTCTTTTGTTAGCCCCCTTGGGGGGGAAAACTAGCACTTTTTGCAGACAACTGGCACATGGTCACAAAGGACAAATGGGTCCTAGACATTATTTTACAAGGATACAGATTCCACTTTCACACCTTGCCAATGAAAAGAGGAATGCCAAACCTGCCACTAAATTAAAAGGCAGAGGCTCAAAAACAAATTACAGCTCTCATGGCCATGAGAGTCATTCAATGGGTACCGTTTCAACAGCAAGGCCAAGGATTTTACTCGAGGCTCTTTCTAGTACCCAGAAAGGACAATGCTTGGAGACAAATTCTAGATCTTTCTATTCTAAACACTTACCTACAAGTCCCAAAATTCAAGATGCTAACACTACAGCAGCTACTTCCCATGTTGGGCAAGGAAGCATGGCTGGTAACGTTGGACCTCAAGGAGGCATACCTGCATGTCCCTATCAGACAAAGTTGCAGAAGATACCTCCGTTTCATTGCAGGTTCAACCCATCACCAATTCTCTGCACTGCCCTTTGGCTTATCTACTGCGCCCAGAGTTTTCACAAAATGCCTGGCACCAGTAATTGCATACTGCAGACAAAGAGGAATTCAAATATATCCATACCTGGACGACTGCCTCATCCAAGCAGAAAGAAAAGACATTCTCTTACATCATCTGGCTTTTGTGAAGCATCTACTAAATTGTTTGGGTTACACAGTAAACAAAAAGAAGTCAAAACTAGTACCGTCACAAAAAATGTCATTCCTGGGTGCCAGCTTGGACACAACGGCCCAGAAGGCTTATCTTACACCAGACAAGCAACTACAACTGACTGAATATTTCAAGACAATGGCAACAAAGACCCAATTAACTGCAAGAAAAATTCTGCAGGCTTTGGGCTTCATGGCATCTTGCATTCTGATAATACCATTTGCAAAACTGCATATGTGGAAACTACAGTGGTACCTAAAAAGTGTATGGTCGCAACACAGCTACAGCTTGGACACAGTGATATCTTTCATTCCCTGCCTTCAACAGGAATTTCTATGGTGGGCACAGGCATGTCACCTCAACAAGGGTCAGCCTTTCACCTTGCCCCCAACCAGGCAAACTATCACAACAGACGCTTCAAACTATGCCTGGGGGGCACACATGGCAGGGCAATGCATTCAAGGCCTATGGACTGCAGAACAAAGAAAACTGCACATAAATCAAAAAGAGATGCTAGCTGTACAGAAAGCTCTGACAGCCTTCAAGGATCTTCTACATCCAGGACAACTTGCAATAAAGACGGACAACACCACAGTAATGTGGTACATAAACAAACAAGGGGGCACACATTCCTACCCTCTTTGCAGGCAAGCAATAATCTTATGGAACACAGCTCTGGCCTACCAAGTCCAGTTACAAGCTCAGTTCCTGCCAGGACAGAAAAACACATTGGCAGACGACCTAAGCAGAAACATCAAAGATCCCCACGAGTGGAAGCTAGACCCACAAATATTTACAATGATAACTCAGAAATGGGGCCTACCAAATATAGACCTGTTTGCCAGTCCTCAAAACTACCAACTGACAAAATTTTTTACAAGGACATTCCACCATCAAGCTTGGAAAGTGGATGCTCTCTCCTTCAGTTGGAAAAACCTGACAGCATATGCCTTTCCTCCATTACCTCTTCTCACAAAGGTTCTTTTGAATGTCAAAAAGGAGAAACCTCAACTGATTCTCATAGCCCCAGACTGGCCACGCCAGCACTGGTACCCGCATATTGAAGAATATGGCTCACAGTCCACCATGGATATTGCCTCAAATACCTAATTTGCTCACGCAGCAAAACAAACAGATTCTACACAGCCAGCTAAAAACCTTAAACCTGGCTGCATGGCGAATCTTTTAAACATCCAACCAGCCCCTCTTTCACAAGCAGTTCTGGATGTTATTCTGGAAGCCAGGAGGCCAAGCACCAGGAAGGCTTACTCGGACAAATGGAAGAGGTTTTCTGTCTGGAACCAAGATAAAAAGGCCAAGACACAACTCAGCCTCATATGCCTCACATTCTGCAGTATTTAGCAGAGATGTTGCACAAAGGACTTTCCTTCTCCTCAATTAAAATCCATGCTTCAGCTATTTCAGCTCACTACGACACAAATCCACCTTTATTTTCACATCCTCTTCTAAAGCAGTTCCTCAGAGGGGCAAAAAACATTAGACCACCTAGAAGAGCTCCTACACCAACATGGGACCTCAACTTTGTTCTGGAAAAACTAACTTTACCTCCCTTTGAACCAGCTTTCTGCAGACCTTCAGTTCCTATCTTGGAAGACTGCCCTGCTCCTAGCAATAACTTCATGTAGGAGAGTCTCAGAATTGCAGGCACTAATGGCAGTGGAACCTTTCCTCATTTTTCATCAAGACAGAGTTTCTCTATGAACTAATCCTTCCTTCATGCCTAAGGTGGTTTCCAGTGTAGCTTTAAATCAAACCATCCATCTACCCATTTTCTTTCCCAATCCACAGAACAAAGGTGATAGACTTTTGCATTCCTTGGACATTCACAGGCAGCTTCGTTACTACTTAGACAAAACTAAGGCTTTCAGAAAAACTGACCAGCTCTTTGTATCCTATGCTACAGCTTCTCAAGGGAGGGTTATATCCAAACAAACCATTTCTAAATGGATAGGCCATTGCATATGGTTCTGTTATACCCATCATGAGAAACCAGTTCCTACTACCATTAGATCCCACTCTACCAGGGTAACCGCTACCTCTACAGCCTTTCTCAGAGGGGTCCCTACCAAGGAAATTTTAGAAGCTGCAACTTGGAGTTCAGTACACACCTTCACCAAACACTATCACCTACCTCTTTATTCTAAGTCCAAGGCAGGCTTCACCACTGCAGTTCTGCAAGGCCTCATTGCCTCCACTAACCCTCTGATACCTCCACCCTGCCTTAGCTTTGGGACTCAACCCAAGTGTGAGGACTGCAGCAGGGTAACACGATAAACATAGTACAGTTTTGTACCTACCATAAATGTAGATGTTCGAGTGTTCACCCTGCTGCAGTCCAGGTTACCCTCCCTCCAACCCCTCTGATCTTTTGGCTAAATCTCTGCTATGCCTTACTGATGTATTTGCTTATAGCTGAAGGGATTTTGTGTTTGTACAATGTTCACACCATTTGGTACTAATTTTGATCCCCTTTTTGGGGGCACCTGACATCTGGGGCAAGAAAAACTGAAGAAAATGGCGACAACAACCGATGTCGGACCAAGACTTTGGAAATCCGGCCGACTGCGGGACCGCCTGACGACAGGATAAACCCTAGTGTGATGACTGCAACAGGGTGAACACTCGAACATCTACATTTATGGTAGGTACAAAACTGTACTTTTTCTTTCCACACCTTTCCAGTACCCAAAGGATTCCCGGACACTCCTCCAAACCTAAGGGCAGAAGTAGAAAAGCAGATTTTGTCTCTGTTACATCTGGGAGCAATAGAATCGGTTCCTGTTCAGCAGGTAGGCCAGGGTTTCTATTCCAGACTTTTCCTAGTTCCAAAAAAAAGAAGGCACCTGGCGTCCTATCCTAGATCTATCCATCCTGAACTCTTTCTTGATAATTCCAAAGTTCAAAATGCTCACTCTGCATCAGTTGCTGCCAGTGTTAGAAAAGGATTCCTGGCTGGTAACGTTGGATCTCAAAGAAGCTTATCTGCAAATCCCTATCAGGAAAGTTGCAAGCAAATACCTTCGTTTCAGGGTGGGCAAGCAACATTATCAATTCTTTGCACTGCCCTAAGCCAAAGTGTCTGGCTCCAGTCATTGCTTTTTGCAGGCAGAGGAAAATTCAGATTTATCCATACTTGGACGACTGTCTAAAATTCAAGCAAATTCTCAGGAACAGTTGTTAAAGGATCTAGAATTTGTAAAGACTCTTCTCTCTTCCCTGGGTTGCACTCTCAACGTGGAAAAATCAAAAATGGTGCCATCCAAAGACATAACATTCTTGGGAGAGAGTCTGAACACAGCCGCCCAGATGATATATCTCACCCAGGAGAAGCAGACAATTCTTTCAGTGTACTTTAAGGACTTGGCAATCCTGTCCTAGCTCCCTGCAAAGAAATACCTACATGTCCTGGGATTCATGGCCTTTTGCATTCTCATGATTCCATATGCAAGACTACATATGAGGAAATTGCAATGGTACCTCAAGAACATTTGGTGTCAACACACACAGGACCTGGATGTGATAATTCCTCTGCTTCCATGTCTGCAGACAGAGTTTCTATGGTGGGCAACAGCCTGTCTACAGAACAAAGGCGTGCCTTTTCACCCACCCCTGGCCACTCAAGTTCTTACCACGGACGCATCGGACTATGCCTGGGGAGCTCACCTGGATGGCAGATGCATACAGGGAAGTTGGAATGCCCATCAGATGCACCTGCACATGCATTTAAAGGAGTTGATGGCAGTCCAGCAGGCCTTACTAGCTTTCAAGCATATTCTTTTTCCAGGGACCCTGCTTGTCAGGACAGACAACACCACAGTCATATGTGGTACATCAACAAGCGGGGAGGGATTCTTTCTTGCCTCCTGTGCAGACAGAGCATAAGTCTTTGTTCCATAGCAGCATCCCTGGGCCTGCATCTTCTTCCAGGAAGGCTCAATGTTTTGGCAGACCAGTTGAACAGACAGACCCTGGATCCTCATGAGTGGCAGCTGAACAGAGCATTTTTTTTCCAGTATCATTCAATGTTGGGGCACTCCTCAAGTGGATCTTTTCTCCTTTCCAAACAACCATCTTCTACCTCTTTTTTTTGCACCAGACAGCATCACAGCAGTGCCTGGAAAGTGGATGCTCTGTCCTTCCCTTGGACGCTGCTGTCAGTTTATGCCTTCCCTCTTCCTCTTTTTTCCCTTCTTCCCAGAGTATTGTTGAAGATCAGGGACGAATGACTAAAGGCTATTCTCATAGCTCCGGACTGGCCCAGGCAGCATTGGTATCCACTGCTTCACAGTCTCTCCCAATTTCCTCCTTGGCATCTTCCTCTGAAGCCAGATCATTTGGTTCAGGAAGGGGGGAAACATTCTACATCCTCATCTTCAGTCTCTATTTGGCAGCATGGCTCATTGTATGACTCCATCCTTTTCGTCTTCCCTTTCCCAGCAGGTGGTTGACGTGCTGAGGGAGGCCAGGAGGCCTAGCACTAGGACGTCTTATGCTGGCAAATGGGAAAGATTCTCTCTTTGGATGCAGGCTAGAGGGAAATCTTCTTCTCAGCTTACCCTTCCTCTGATCCTGGAATACCTGGCTGATTTGCTTCAGGGTGGTCTTTTTTTTTTCCTCTAGCAAGATCCATGCTTCAGCCATTTCTTCTCATTGTTCTTCTAAACAACCCATTTTCTCTCATCCTCTGAAGAAAATGTTTCTCAGAGGTGCTTGCAACTTAAAACCTCCCAGAAGGGCGCCTACTCCAGCCTGGGATCTTAATTTTGTTCTAGAGAAACTCATTCTTCCTCCTTTTGAGCCAGCTGCCACTGCAGATTTAAAGTTTCTCTCGTGGAAGACTGCCTTTCTTTTGGCTATAACTTCAGCAAGGAGGGTTTCTGAGCTGCAAGCTTTGATGGCTATGGAGCCTTTTCTTATTTTCCATGCAGATGGGGTCTCTCTGAGAACCAACCCCTCCTTTATGCCTAAGGTGGTTTCTAGCCTGACTCTTAATCAGTTCATACACCTTCCCACCTTCTTTCCTAATCCTCGAAATAGAGGTGAAAGGATCCTACATTCTCTTGATGTGCACAGGCAGCTCAGGTTTTTCCTGGGCAGGACTAAAGACCTTCGGAAATCAGCACAGTTATTGGTCAGTTTTGCCCCTGGAGCCCAGGGCAAGGCTGTTTCTAAGCAAACCATTTCTAAGTGGATTGCATCACCTTTTGTTATTCCTTTCATGGCAATGTTCCTCTTCAAGGGATTAGGACCCACTGAACTAGAGCAGCTTCCACTTGTGCAGCCTTTTTAAGGGGTGCCCCTACTAAAGACATTTTGGAGGCTGCCACATGGTCTTCTGTTTACACTTTCACAAAGCATTATAATTTGCCTTTGTTTTCTAGAGCCAGGGCAGGTTTGCCAGTGCTGTTCTGCAGGGCATTATTTCCCGCCCTTGATTCTGTTGGTTCCTCTTCCCTGGGCTTTGGTAATCAACCCATTTGTTAGGAATGCAACAGTGAAACACAATGAACACAGTACAGTTGTGTACACTTACCATAAATGTAGATGTTCGAGTGTATTCACTGTTGCAGTCCTGCTTTCCCTCCCTCCTTCCCCCTTTTCTCTTTTTCTAAGGTACAGGCTAAATTTGGTTTAAGCCTTGTTTTCTGGAGGCTTCTGACTTATGGCAAGAAAGACTGAGGAAGTGATGTCATCTGTCTCCTTTTGTATCAGATGCCCTGACATCCTTTACAACCGACGTCATTATTACTACCTTTGGTATTCTGGCCGATCGAGGGCTACTGGGAGCCGGATAACCCATTGGTTTGGACTGCAGCAGTGAATGCACTTGATCATCTACATTTATGGTAAGTGTACACAACTGTACTTTCCCCACACCTCCAACTCCATAAAGTCATTTCTGTCCTACAGTCACTGGGTTTCAACATCAGTTACCCCAAGTCCAATCTCAACCCCTCCCAGGACGAAGTTTTCCTGGGGTGCAAAATAAGGACAGATGTTATGAAGGCATTCCTTCCACCCCAAAAGTTGGAAAGCCTGAAGCTGTTTCTGCTGTCTGTCCTCCACGCCACTCCTATGACAGCGAGACAGTATCTCAGACTCCTGGGTCATATGGCTTCCTCTATACCTATGTTGCCATTGGCAAGACTCCATGGTTCACTGGTATCCGAGGTCCGCATGGACCCAACACTCCCTCCCCTTGGACCAGAACGTTCCCTTCCTTCCATGCCTAAGGAAAGAGATCCTTTGATGGTTGGACCAAGTCTCCTTCAACCCAGGACTTCCTTTACAACCCCTCCCACCAGTCCAGGAGATGTACACAGATGCCTCAGACTTGGGCTGTGGAGCTGCTTTGGGCAGCTTGAAGGCACCTGGACAGACACCTTTAAGTGGGAGCACATCAACATCAGAGAAATGAGAGCAGTCATATTTGCCTTGAGAGCCTTTCCAATACGCCCTGAAGTTGTTCACAGACAACACTACAGATGTTTATCGTGTTTCACTGTTGCAGTCATGACTGTAGGGTTCTCCCCTGCCGGCAGGCAATCCTCAGTCGGCCAGAATCCCAAAGTCTGGGTCCGGTGTCGGCTGTTCAGCCATGCTCCCTGACGTCAGAGCGCCAGGAGTACAAAGCTGACAGCCGACGCCATGTTCTCCAGTCTTTCTTGCCGTGCGGTGATAGCAGTTCGCAAGTGCCGGTCAGCTGACTCCTGACAATCTTTTCTGAACAAACTTCAGTCCGAAGACTTTCTTCTCCTACTCAAAGCTAAGTACCCCATCGGGGAAACTTTTTTTCTTGCTCCAGTCCGATGTCAGAAAAAGTTAATAATTGTATTTCATGTGGGAAGCAAATACCTCATAAGGATTTTCATTCTTACTGTATTCCTTGCTTAGGCCCTGACCACGACGTAGCTAGTTGTCGGTTTTGTGCTAGATTCAATCAACGTACAATTAAACGAAGGTACGATTTTGCATTTCATTACTTCGGTAGGCGTTTTAATTACAAAATGTCATTGGATACGGTTCCGGCTACCGGATTTCACAAATGACGCAAGGACAAAGACAGGCCTCCGAGGTCCAAATCTGACGATATTGTACAAGCAGAGCCAGCTTCTGGTTCGGCCGTCGTCAGTGAGGTGCTTTTGCAGCCCCTGTCGTCGGCCATTTCGGAACCGATGGCCGAAATGGACTCTCACGAGGAGCCAACTAGGCCTTTGAATATTTCTGTTGCAGGACCTTCGGACAATGCTCCTTCGGATGGGTCCGGAACCGCTGTGCAGGTACCGGCTTCCGAAGGGGTTTTCAGGCCTACTCAGCTTCTAATAAAGCCAAAGACAAAGGCAAAGACTCCTTCCAAATCAAAGACTGCAACACAGGCCTCTTCTGATCCGGCTCCCAAGTCACAGAAACAGTTACTTAAGATGGCGGAGGACTTACTTACTATGATTAGGGGTTCACATCCCCCTCCAGATAAAAGGCCAAGGCAGGAAGTTTATTATGACTCCTCTGATCAGGCTTCTGTTTCTTCAGTTTCTTCTTCTGACTAGGAATATTCTTTCCCTCCTTATGAGGATTCTGATGCTGAGGAATCCATTCCTTCAGCTTCTCCCCCTGAGGATTTCTCTTTTGGGGAAACTTTGCATGAAATGAGGGAACATTTCCACTGGGAAGGACAGAAGTATTCGGAATCTAAGAAAAGACTAAGGGATTTTCTTCTTCTTCCCCAACATAGACCCCTGGCTATTCCTCCTATTTTGGATATTGTGGATGATGCTTTTTCGGAGGCTAACTTAACCCCTGACTCTTTTCCTTCTGCTCCTGTTAAGCCTGACAGATATTACAGGGTTCCTGATTCCCACCAGTTTTTATACAAGAACCCTACTGCTGACCCTGAAACCATTTCTCAGGGTCCTAAGGGAGTTAAGGCCGCTTCTGCTAAAAACCCCATTCCCACTGAGAAAGATTCCAGATCTTTAGAAAGATGGGGCAAAAAAGTGTACACTTCTGCTACTTTATCTATTATTACTTTAAACTGTCAGTTTCATATGCTGTAATACCAGCAATTTCTCCTGTCTGTTTTAAAATAAAAGCTAACTTCCATTTCCGCCTATGCAGATGATAAGGAATTACATGACTTAATGCATGCCACTGAACAAGTTGGGAAGCATGGTTTACACTGTGGATTTGATGCCGTGGAGGCTTCTTGTAGGGCTGCTGCCTCTGGCACAGTAATTAGAAGGCATGCATGGTTAAAGGAACAAAATTTGCCAGATCAAGTAAAAGCTAAATTATTAGATGCTCCTGTTCAGCATAATGTTTTGTTTGGATCTAAAGCTGAAGAGGTGATTAAAAAGATGGAGGACAAGGCAAAATCTATGCAAACAGTTAAAGATTTCTTACAAGTACAGCCACCCAGATTTAGCAGGAATTGGCCTACAAAAAATTGGTCCTTTCCCAATTCAGACAGTACAGACGCTCCCGAGGAAGGCCTCAAACACAAGCCTCTTATAGACCAAGACAGTGGACTGCTTCCACCCCTAGGGGTGGAGAGGACAGGTCGCAAGCTCATAGGAAACAGACTCAATGACTCCCTCTGTTGGGCTGCAGGAACTTCTTGCCTGGAAGCCCCTCTCGGAGGAAAACTTTCTCTTTTTCACCTAAATTGGACTCATATAACACCAAGACAAGTGGGTTCTGGATGTGGTTTCAAGAGGTTACAAATTCCATTTTCACACCCTACCAAGGCCAAGCGGATGGCCAGATCTTCCAAAACATCAATGGACAGAGGCCTTAAACCAGGTGGAAGCTCTTTTGGCTATGAAAGCCATAGAACTAGTTCCACTTTCAGAGATGGGACAAGGTTTTTACTCAAGGATCTTTCTAGTCCCCAGGAAGCAAAATTCATGGAGACCCATTCTGGATCCGTCAGTCTTGAACACTTTTCTAGAGATAGGATGCTTACTCTACAGCAGCTACTTCAATGCTGACCAAAAATGCATGGATGGTAACTTTGGATTTAAAGGAGGCATATTTACACATTCCCATCAGGCAGGAATGCAGAAAATACCTCTGGTTCAAGGCCGGATCGAGGCACTTTCAATTCTCTGCGCTGCCCTTTGGATTGTCTACTGCGCCCAGGGTCTTCACCAAATGCCTGGCTCCAGTAGTAGCTTATTGCAGACTCAAGGGAATTCAAATTTACCCTTATCTGGATGACTGTCTTATTCAGGCAGACATCAAGGAGGTCTTACTCCAGCATTTACAGTTTGTTCAGAATCTTCTCAAGTTCCTGGGATTCACTGTAAACATAAAAAAGTCAAATTTGACACCCTCACAACAGATAATTGTTCTGGACGCTTCTCTAAACACAACAACCCAGATGGCATTTCTGACATAAGAAAAACAGTTACAGCTGGCTTCAACTTTCAAAACCTTGGCAACTTTAACTCAGCTGTCTGCAAGGAGATTCTTGCAGGCTTTGGGTTACATGGCCTCCTGCATCCTTCTTGTACCATATGCAAGACTACATATGAGGAAAATACAGTGGTACCTAAAAAGTGTATGGTCTCAGCATTGCCACAGTTTAGACAATACTGATCTCCGTCCTGCCTTGTCTTCAAAAGGAATTCCTTTGGTGGTCCAAGGCATGTACTCTAAACAAAGGAAAACCCTTCTGTCTGCCTCCTGCTACTCCGATACTAACCACGGATGCCTCAGATTATGCATGGGGAGCCCATTTTCAGGGCAACTGTCTGCAGGGCCTTTGGACAAAGAATCAGAAGCACCTGCATATCAATTTAAAGGAAATGTTAGCCGTTCAGAAAGCTCTATTGGCCTTCAGGAATCTTCTACAACCAGGACAACTACTGATACAGACAGACAAAACCACAGATGTTAAGTTGTCTATCTCGCCTTCATTCTTGCTGGATGAGTTGGGGAGCCTCGGCTCTGCCTGGCCACTCCAACTCGAGAGTTGGTTCCACCGCCCCCCGGCTCGAGCTCCATGTTATCCATAACAATGCTAAGTGGTCAGCCTCAGATCTCGTGCGCCGCTGGCCATCGAGGGCGGTGGTTTCTGACTGGGCGAGTTATTGTAGAATAAGTACCCTCTCATAAACCCCTTTAATTAATTTAATTCATTATTGTTATTTTAGTTTGTCCTTTTTTTCCCTTTTTTCCTTTTTTTTCTTTTCCACTCTTTCTCTACAAAGTTTTTTTCTTCCCTCAGGCCTTTGGGCCTTTATTCCATAGGAGTGGGTGTTTTTCTTTTTATATTACTAAACTAAAAAATAGTATAATTTTAGTTATTAATTTTTTGATATTTTGTGGGTATTTTGTGTAATCAAGTGTTTGAGTGTGTTTGGTTTTACTTTCCTTAACACAATATCTAAGATTCAAAGGTCCAAGGTCAGAAGAAGTGTATTCAGTGCTGTCAGAAGACGTCTCTGACTCACTGTGTGTACTTGTATGGGATGGGACTTTTGCACCTGGCACCTTCTCTTGTGCATGGCTTCATGGCTAGAAAACTGCTTTCCTGCAAAGAAAAAAAACAAAGAAATTGAAAGCCTTGCTTAAGCCTGAAGGTTCCCTTACTGCTACCTCGCTAACTTTTCAAAGGTTTCGGCTTTTCTGACTCCTCCCTCTGCTGAGTCGAGGCGGCCCGAGGCAAAATTACTGCTACCTTTGCTCCCAGTGTGCCGGAGATCTGATCTCCTTTCTGGTTCCTCGCGGAAAGGGCTGGGCAGGTGAAATTCCTGGGTCCGGCCAGACAGACTCGATCGAGGTCTAGACAGGTACGGAAGCGGATGTTTTGCAGCTAGCCCTTTTGCCATGCGCTCGCTGAACTACTGCCATTTCACTCACCTCCAAAGAGATTTGATCAAGCAAGAGGAAGGAGTGAGATGTGTTGAAAGGGCTGGGCGGCAAGGTTCAGGACAAGATGAGCGCTGCTGGCTGCTTTGAATTCTACTATATCCCTCCATCTCTCCCTTTCCATGGCTGATGTGGGGCGAGCAGGGGACAGGGACAGGTGGGCGCTTGCTGTGCATGCCTGGATGCGACTATGCAATTTTGCGGACCCTTTACCTTTCTTTCCCTTGACTAGGTGCCGAGACGGATGGCAAAACTCTGTCTGCCGTCGAGTCCGACATGTCTGCATGTACTAACAGATCAGAAATAAACAGATACGCAAACTGGTCTCTCTTTCTTCTAAACACAGCAGCAACAGATCAAAAGCCAGATTAGTTCTATTTTTGGGATTGGGATGGCTACTATCTCTACTGAAAGATTCTATTGTGGAAAAAATATTTCAAATGGGGTCAGGGTCCTTTGAGCGACCTTTTGCTACTCCCAAAAAAACAAGTGCAAAGATTATTTCACCCTCCCCCTTTACCAGGAGTCCAAGTTTGGCCTCGGGGACTTTCCATATGCATTCCCTCCCTTTCCAATCTCTCAAGCCAGATCTTTTGATCCATCAGTCGGTCAGTTTTCATCGCTCCTAAACATCTCTGAACCTCAGCCAGGCTTCCTCAAATATCTCACACACTCGAGATATTTTAGTAGCTCCCACTCTTCCTCAAATAAAAAAATTTATCTTAGTAAGTTCACTGCTCCCATCCAAACAGTTCTTGATTTTCTAGCTGAACTCTTTCATTCAGGCACATCTCCTTCTACTCTCAAAGTTCAGTTGGCAGCTATATCTAACTTTCATGTGGGCATTTCAGAGTCTGCCATCATGTCCAACCTGCAGCTTCCTGTTCATTAAAATTGCTATCATGGCAGCTAGAAGAGTTTCATAACTTCATGCACTCAGCACCATATCTGTTGTCCCACAAAGACAGGGTATTTTACCTAAAGTAGCCTCTCGTCAAAACCCTAATCAAAAGCATTGACCTCTGTGTGTTTTTCCAGAATATTCTAATAGGTCTGAACAAAAATTGCATTGGCTAGATGTTCATCGTCAGTTAAGGTACTATTTGGATAGGACCAAACAATTCAGAAAAACTGACCAGCTGTTTGTCTCTTATGCAGAAGGCAGAAAGGGACTTTCTGTTTCCAAGGTATCACTATCTAGATGGCTAACATCTATGATTTCCATTGTTTATGAAATTAGACACCAAAAGCTGCCTAACAAACCTAAGGCCCACTCCACCAGAGCTTTGGCTACTTCTATAGCCTTCCAAGACAGACTGCCTATTGACACCATCATTTCACATTATAAGTTAGATTTAGCTTCTAGACATAGAGCTAACTTTGGTACCACTGTTCTCAAGAGTCTGGTCCCATCCAGCAAGAATGGATAGACAACAACATATATAAGTTATGTTCTTACCATAGTTCCATGTTAGTTGTCTTCCTGGCCTGGACAGACCTAGAGGAGTTTGATTGTGACCTCTCTTTCCACCTCCTTTTGCTGTAGGTATATGCTCTGCTGTGCATATTTTCCTAGATCAGGCTTCAGGTCACCTTTCCTCTTCCCCTTTGTTTATAGAGGTGGACTCTCTTTTCCAGTTTTTCTGGTTTTATTATTAGCTGGGCCTAGCTGTGGAACCAACTCGAGCTTTTAGAGCCATCCAGCAAGAAAGAAGGCGAGAAGAAGACAACTAACATGGAACGTTATGGTAAGAACATAACTTCTATTTATGTGGTACATAAACAAGCAAGGGGGGTTTCATTCCTACCCCCTTTGCAGACTAGCCATGGATCTATGGAACACAGCTCTAGCTTGCAATCTGGACCTTCAAGCTCAGTTTCTACCAGGGAAGCAAAACCTCCTGGCAGACAATCTGATTAGAAACCTTTCAGACCCACACGAGTGGATGCTGGACACCGAAATATTCAGGATGATAACAGCAGTCTGGGGATGTCCTCACATAGACCTCTTTGCATCCCACCTCAATCATCAACTACAGATTTTTTGCACCAGGACTTTCCACAAAAAGCTTGGAAAGTGGATGCACTATCATTCAGTTGGAGAAACCTCTCGAGATATGCCTTTCCCGCCTCTTCCTCTTCTTCCATGGGTATTATTAAAGATCAAACAGGACAAGCCCAAGATGATAATCTTGCTGGCCCCAAATTGACCTCGACAGTTTTGGTACCAAACTCTGAAAAACCTATGTCTGGAGCCCCCTTGGGTTTTACCACAGACTCTGAAACTTCTGTCTCAACACCAGGGTCAGGTTTTACACTCCCATGTCAGAACTCTCAGCCTGGCGGCCTGGTTAATCCAGGGTCTTTGATTCATTCTCTCCTACCCAAGCAGGTTATGGATGTCATTTTAGAAGCCAGACGTCCTAGCACTAGAAAATCTTATGCAGGAAAATGGAAAAGATTTTGTTCCTGGATGCAGGCTCAGGATTCTAATCCTCTTCTTCCTAACATTCCTTTGATTTTACTTTACCCGACAGATCTCTTGCATAAGAGTCTCTCTTTCTCTTCCATTAAGATACATGCCTCTGCTATTTCCGCTCATTACAATACAGACCCTCCAATCTTTTCCCACCAGCTCATGAGACAGTTTCTCAGAGGAGCTAAGAACTTAAGACCTCCTAGATCTCCTCCCATTCCTGCTTGGGATCTCAAGTATGTTTTGAAAAAGCTCACCTTACCTCCTTTTGAGCCTGCTGCCTCTTCTGACTTCAAGTTTTTATCTTGGAAAACAGCCATCCTGTTAGCTCTGATCTCTGCCAGGAGAGTTTCAGAGTTGCAAACTCTTATGGCTGTGGAACCTTATATTATTTTTCATTAAGACAGGGTGTCTTTAAGAACTAATCCTACTTTCATGCCTAAGGTGGTTTCCAAAGTGGCTTTAAATCAAACTATTCACTTGCCAACTTTTTTCCCCACTCCTCAAAATAAAGGGGAAAGGATCTTACATTCCTTGGATGTACACAGACAACTACGTTTTTACCTTGACAGAACAAAGGACATCAGAAAATCAGAGCAATTGTTTGTTTCTTATGCTTCAAGTTCCCAAGGTAAAGCCATTTCAAAACAGACCATTTCTAAATGGATTGCTCATGGAATCAGATTTTGTTATTCACACCATGGAAAGCAAATCCCAGGGAGTATACGGACTCATTCCACCAGAGCTGCTGCCACTTCAGCTGCCTTCCTCAGGGGAGTTCCTACCAAAGACATTTTGGAAGCTGCAACTTGGAGTTCAGTGCATAGTTTTTCAAAGCACTACAATCTACCTCTCTACTCTAAGTCTAGGGCAGGCTTTGCTTCTGCAGTCTTGCAGGGCCTTTTAGCCGCCCCTTCTACCTTATGACCACCTCCCTTTCATTCTGCTTTGGGATTCTACCCTACAGTCATGACTGCAACAGTGAAACACGATGAACATAGTACAGTTGTGTACACTTACCATAAATGTAGATGTTAGTGTCTTCACTGTTGCAGTCTGGGTTTCCCTCCCTCCTGTCCCCTCTTATTTTTACTTTTGTGTGGTTCCTTTTTCCACCATTCTTCTGAGGTGTATTTGCAAAGGATATGGGACCTTACTCATTTTGGGACTCCTGACATCTGGGGCAAGAAAAACTGGAGAACATGGCGTCGGCTGTCAGCTTTGTACTCCTGGCGCTCTGACGTCAGGGAGCATGGCTGAACAGCCGATGCCGGACCCAGACTTTGGGATTCTGGCTGATCGAGGACTGCCTGCCGGCAGGGGAGAACCCTACAGTCATGACTGCAACAGTGAAGACACTCTAACATCTACATTTATGGTAAGTGTACACAACTGTACTTTCTCTGGTATGTGAACAAATGGGTGGGGGGCACAAAATCTTACTTGCTATGGAGACTTGCTCTCCAAGCCTGGGAATTGGCAGCTCAGCATGGAGTCAGCCTGCAAGGCAGTCTATATTTGTCAGCTCAGAACACTCAGGCAGACATTTTGAGCAGGTCCATGTCACAATCCCACGAATGGATGTTACACAGGGATGTGTTCCTGGACATAGTCCACAAGTGGTATACACCACAAATCTGTTTTCCTCTCCTCTGAACAGACAACTTCCACTCTTGTACCAGGGTACCTAGCCCCTAGCAAAGGCAACAGACGCCTTCTCTATCTCATGAAAGGGGATGTTTGTCTCTGCATTCCCCCTTCCCACTCTTACAAAAAGTCCTAATGAAAATTCAGCAAGACAAATCAAAAATCTTGTTGGCGACTCCCTTTTGGCCAAGAAAGCATTGGTTCCCCCTCCTTCTGCATTTAGCCAGGGGCAGTCATCACAAGTTACCTCAGAGTTGGACCTTCTCACACAGGACAAGGGAGCCTTAGTCCATCACCATCTGGAGTCTCTGAATCTAACAATGTGGGTGATAGAATTTTGATCCTTTTCAGACACCTTTACTCCTAGGACATGCTTTAAGCCCTGCAGAAGGCCAAGAAACCCAATACTAGAAGATCTTCTATGTCTAAATGG
The DNA here is from genome assembly GCF_019279795.1 of Protopterus annectens. Taxonomy (NCBI): domain Eukaryota; kingdom Metazoa; phylum Chordata; order Ceratodontiformes; family Protopteridae; genus Protopterus; species Protopterus annectens. The sequence continues at coordinate 427,218,995 of NC_056746.1, forward strand.
AAAAGGTTTTCCATTTGGTGTCTACAAAGTCAGCTTGACCAATTTCAAGGTGAGGTCCTACTAGTGCTGTCCTATTTATGTGAATTGTTGCAAGCAGGGTTGGCATATTCTTATGTTAAGGCCCACCTAGCTGCTATTTTGGCTTGTCTACTTCCAGACTCCGAGTAAAGTTTTTTCCTTAATGGAGTACAGCTCCTCAGGCCTCCCAGTAGGCCAATTCCACCACCATGGTACCTGAACTGCATCTTAGAGAAGCTCACTGTTGCCCCATTTGAACCAACATCTAGAGCATCTCTGAAACATTGCACTTGGAAAATTGTGCTCCTGGTGGCCCTGACATCAGCCAGGAGTGTCAGAGCTCCAGGCAACTCCTTCCTTTCTCCTCTTCCACAAGGACATAGTGACTTTGTGAACCAACATGTCCTTCTTGCCCAAGGTGGTCAATTAGCTGTCCCTGAACCAATGTATTCACCTTCCCACCTTTTTTTCACATCCACAGAATGACAGTGAGAGAGTCTTGTATTCCCTTGATGTTCAACTCGTATTCTGCCTTGACAAGAACAAGTCCATTAAGAGATCAGAGCAATTGTTTGTCTCCTCTCACCTCAGAGCTCTGGGAATAGCGGTGACAGTACAGACCATTTCTGACTTGATTTCCAGGGCCATATCCTCTTGTTGCACATACTGTGACAAACATGTTACCTCAAAAATTATAGCCCATTCTACTAGAGCCATGGTCTAATATGGAGCCTTCTTCAAAGGACTGGACACTGCTTCCATTCTAGAGGCAGCTACCTGGACATCTGTCCATACCTTCAGCAAACACTACAAACTGGATAACATTTCCAGGTCTAGAGGTGGATTTGCTAGGACAATCCTACATGGCTTCTTGGAAAACATCCACACCACCCTTCTCTTCCCTTTGAACTTTGGCACTAACCCAAGTGTTTTGAATACTGCAACATGGAAGAGAAGGTCATCTGTGGTTATGGTAAGATTTTACATAACTATTATTTCTTATTTGTATATAGACAAATTTGTTTTTACTTGCACAGAACTAAGGAGTTTAGAAAAACAGATCCGTGCTTGTCTCCCTTTCAGACACCATGATGGGCAAAACATTTTTGAAGATTAATCTAGAAAATGGATAACAAATTGTATTTCCCATGCTTTTTCATTGGAAAAAACGTACCCTTACCAAAGAAACTGAAGGCACATTCAATTAGGTTAATGGTTACTTAAGCTGCTTTTTGGACTACAGCTTCAATTGATGACATTTATGCAGCTGCTACTTGTTCTGATGCTCATAGCTTTGTCTGTCATTACAAATTTGATGTAATTTCCAGGAACACAGCATCATTTGGATCTGTGATGCTCCTGAATATCCTTCCATGAGGGACACCCACGGTAATTGTAGCTCGGATTCTGTCACATTCATTGAGGAATGAATGAAAATGACAGCATCAGATAAAATATTTATGTACTTACCATAACATTCCATCTGTGTTGTCTGTTGTCATTCTTCCTCAACTTCCCTTCCACTTTTCCCCCTATCCATCCATGTCTTTGGAGGAACTAATAGTTTTTCTTATTTGGAACCACTGTTCCAGTTTGAGCTCCTGATCTTTTTAGCTATCACTGTTCTGTTCTACCTTAGCTGTTTGAGTTAAATTTTATTTTTATTTATGGGATATATGTTAGCAAATTTGATCTGAGGTAATACAGTGATTGGGGTGTTATTGGTAAGAGAAGCGCTCGAGAAGTAGATCCTCAGATCTTTAGAAAGTGGGTGAGCCAGATCTGAACCCATTCATTGAGGAAGAATGAAAATGGACAACACAGATGAAACGTTCTGGTAGGAACTTTTATTTTTATTAATGATTTAAGGCTTATTAGTGAAGAATCAGTATTTTTGTCCAAGTTGCGTGAAATTGTACCATTTTTTAAGGATGGGATATCCATAGAGAGATTTTTTATATTTTAGAAACTAGAAACTTTATATATGCATGCATCACGCAAACTGGGTTTTCTAACGGTGTCATCTGCAAACAGTTTAAACAGATTGTGATTCCCATTAAGTTCAATGCTGACATTAGGGTCATTAAGAATATAATTCAAAAACATTGGGATGTCTTTAAAGGAGTAGAAACTTTGAACTCCCTTGTAGGGTATTTGCCTATATTTCTTGACAAAAGAAGTTAGGAATATTACGTTATTTGGAGACTGAAGAGTTAGAAGGTGGGAAAGAGAGGAGTTGATTGACTGAATGGTATCTACTTTTGTTTAAAGTTGCAGACATTGCAAATATATTTCTAATAGCCCTTATGTGATCAGTTTATTTACAGGTAAAACTTTATGCACTTTATCATGAAAAATGTCAATCTTTTGACAGTTTTTACGTTGGGAAAACAAGTCAAACTTGAAAGAACAGTGGATCATGTCTGGGCTATAAGGAATAGGGACGAAAAGAATGCTTTAAGCAAACGTAGTCAGACATGTCAAAATATTAGCATATTTAATTCTTCGGTATTAGAAAGGGTGGTTATGTTCATAGGGGTTGAGATGTGGAAGCACGTTGGAAAGGCATGAACTAATGTGGCAAATGAAATTCAATGTTTTTATTACACCTGGTTTAAATGAAGGGGGTTAATTTAGCGTGTTTCTAAAGATGAAACTGTGGTACAAGGATGGTTACAGAACTGGCTGCTTTAGGTAATGTGACTGAGTGGTCCATTTTTATCCGTTATATTTTCTGATGAAGTTCGTTGTACATTTTATTTCAAACAAAAGCATGTACTCTTGTTAAATCCAGTGTGTCTACCTGGAAAATGTTTATTTTTAAGTTTTAGTTTACTGACACTTTATTTTTCACTGATTAAAAAATTCTGAAATAAAGTTTGAAGTTATGGGAAGTAAATAAGGAGGTAGTAGTCTATTCAGCAGTCTTAATACATTAATGTGTTTAATAGAACAGTGCACAATTTAGATTTATTTAAAGGTAGCCAGTGCACTTATTTTTAGGGCTAAAAGTTAATGTTTTTGAAAGTATACTAGCTGTGTTTCACATCAGGAAGGGAATAGAGATAGGAGAACAAGACAGCAGTTGGTGTAAGTGGGAACACAGGCTGTAAATGCACTTTATCATGGGCAGCCTTAATTTTAGATTAGGTTGTTCCTGTGGGTGCAGCAGCTGTTTTGGGTCAATTATTCTTGTCTGGAGGGTTAAACCTCATTTGTTGAAAATTTACTTAGTGTTATAAGTTAACAGGGTCAGGAGGTGTTATGAAAATGTACTTAGTGTTTTTTTTTGCTTGATGGTTTTCATTTAAGAAAAATGAAAATGACTTTAAACATGTGACATGTTCAAATGGAGATGAGAAAAATGTATAAAATATCAGCTTGCAAAATATTGCTGTGTACATGGAAGACCAAAGTTGGAAATACCAATTTAAACAAAACTTGTGTATAGTAGGTCGTAACATTAGCTGTTTATCATAATGGCTACTCTGTCCATATTATCTTGGAATGTAAATAGTTGTACAGTTATAGACCAACTGGAAAGAGTATTGAATTATGTTATGAAATGCACAGTGTAAATAGCAATTCTGCAGGGGACACATTTGGAAAGAAATGAATACTTTAACAAAGGATTTCAGGATGGATGATTTCAGGATGGATATTCAACAGAATATCAGGAACAAAGGAAAGTGATCATATAGATTGCTAGAAGGGCTGCAATAGTGTTAAAGAAAAAAAAGACAGTGGTAGATTGTCTAAGAGGCTGTTTGCAAGGGCAGAGGATTATACTGGTATATATTTATATTCCACCAAAAACTGCTGTTATGGATCATAAAAAATTGGGAGAAAGTATCTGCTTTCAGCAGGGAACATTACTTTTAGGTGGGAACTGAACTTGATTTGCAATAGTGAGGATGAATCAAAGGAACCTGCAAGGTAAAATATAACATAAGAAGGTAGATTTCTGAAGGCATTTATGAACATGTTTGAGATTGAAGACATGGATTCAGCAGTAGGAACCTGGACAGAATTTACTTTTTATTCCCCATTGCACAATAACTGGGCTAGACTGGATAGAAATTTTGTCTTACAGGAACACGAGCTTTTAATTGAAAGTTTCAACACACATCCAGTAATCATTTCAGATCATGCAGCGATAAAAACTAATACAAAAATGCAGGGTAGGACACTAGAATTTTCCCACTTACTTGATAGGGAGGAATTTAAGGAATGGATAATGGAATTTGTTTTAGTTATTAGGGAAGATGGAAATTTCTTTAGAAGGGATAATTAGTGAGTGGGATAAAATGAAAACGGAGATTAAAAGTTGGGTAAAAATGAGAGAGATGTAGGCAAGTAATAGGAATTATTTAGAGGGTCTTACAAAGGTTTATTGCAGAACAAGGGTAATTTCACAGAACAAGAGGAACAACTTCAGAGAGCTAAAGAGAAAATAAGTTTTTGGATAATGTACATGAGTTTAGCAACTGTTTTGGTAACTCAAGAGCATACAAACATTTATCACAACAACCCTGGCAATAAAAAGTAGAAAGGGTTGCCACCAAGTTTAGGGAGTCAGACTAGAGAAATAACCAGAGATCCTGTAGAGGTATGAAAATTTGTATAAATCAGAAGTGGCCATCAAGAAAAAGCACAAATGGAAATGACTGTGGAAGACTTAATTATGCTATGATTATAGGAAGATGAGACTCTGCAAAGAAATAAGAACAGTAATGTATAATCAATCTGCAGAGAAGTGTCAAGAACCAGTGGCATTCCTGGGGAAGTTTGAAAGCTGAGAGGGAAGAAAGTAAAAGATCTGAAAGATTTTGTTCAATAGTATTTTAAAAGGAAGGGAAGCACCATCATCTTCATCATCATCAAAGCTGTGGTGGCTGTATTGTCCAAAGAAGGTAAACCTTTCTGATTCATCTTCATATAGACCCATTTCAGGTTTAAACCATGATTATGAAGTGTTTTTCTATATTAGCTAAAGGGATGGCAAAGGGTTTGCCATCATTGATGGATGTGTATCAGTGTGGTTTTCTGGAGAGGAGGCAAAACATTTGACAACATTAATAATACATTGATGATCCAGAGGGAAGCAGAATGTAAGAAAATACCAGTGTTATATCTTGATGCAGAGAAAGCATTTGACAGAGTAAGCTGGGATTTTGAGCAGGTCATTACAAGCATTTGCATTCCCTGATATGTCCTCCTAATTAACCTTGTTATTTGAAGAATTGGAGGTAAGAATTAAGGTGCCGGGGGTTCTTCAATGATAAGTTGTGTTTGAACAGAGAGGAACCAGGCATGGGTGCCCATTTCCCCCCTTTATTTGCTTTATATTTAGAGCCAGTGGAAAAGAAAATTAGAATTTAGAAGTTTAAGTATATAATTGGTTTGGTAACCAAGAATAGTTGACTTTATTTGCAGATGATATTATTTTGTACCAGATAAATCCATAGCATGACACATCAGTGTTGTGGAACATTCTTAGTTTCAAGTCTTTTGTGATGTGAAACTGATGAAGCTAAAACAAAGGCTATAATCATGATTTACTTAACCACTCACAAATTGGTTCAGTAATAACCACATTTATGGGATCACTTTAAAAGGAAGTATGGATTAAAAATGCTTCTGTTCTGACAGCTAAGGAAATGTGGGAAGGGACTAAATAAAATATAATATAAATATTGAGAAACTGGTAGCTGTTTATGGATATGAGTATTAAAATACAAGCATTGAAATGTTTTGTTCCCTTTAGTTTTATTGCAGGAATTTATTTGGGGGGGGATGCAAGAGTTAAGTGGGATAAGTTTATCCTCCCATTACAACAAGATGGTTTAGGATTACTTGATTTGAAGAGATATTTTAGAACTACACAGTTAAGGTTCATCTATATACCACAAGCAGAGGGTTATAATTTAAAGTGGAAAGGGATGATGATAATGAAGCTAAGGGAATTCAATGAGAGTGTGTGATTTTGGAAGCAGATTTTAAAGGAGAATAGTAACCGTAGATAATTGTATATCCAGAAAGTTGCTAAATTATTAGGGGCTTAAATTTACTGAAGAAAATGGGCAAATGAACCATGCTATCAGGAGCAAATAAATAAGAGAGGGAAAGGTACAGTGGGATGATGCCAGGGTGAACTTTGGACTGCAGACTAGAAACTGCCTTCCCTACCAGAAATTTATGTTGGGGGTATAGGGAAAGAGAAATGGATAGGCAGTCCTAAGTAAAAACATACTCTGGTAGAATACAAGTTGCTGTAAAGTAAAAAAAAAAAAAAAGTTAGTATGGCATATCAAATATTGCATGGCAACTGTAATAATCAGAGAAGGTTAGAAAACATTGGTAAAAGAAATTGGAAAAGCAAGTTTACAAAGGAACAGTAGGGGAGGACGTGTATAACTGTCAACAAAGTCCAAAAGGTTTAAGCTTTTTACTTGGAAGTGTTTGCATAGGTATTTGTTTACCCCAGCCAGACTTCAAAATTATTTTTTCCTCAGGTAGACAACAAATGGGGGTGTGATGGGGAAGATGAAAGTAACTAGGAGGATGTTTTTTGAGTTGACGGATTTTAAAAATTCCCTACAGAATACTCTGTCAGAAATATTGGGGGGAGCAAATGAGACTTTCTCTTTCTTTTAAGCTGGGACATATGATCTGAATTGCCTAGATGGAGTAAGGTCTTAGTTTAATTCTGTTTGCTGCAAAAAAAAAAAAAATTCTTGAAAATGAAAATCAAAATCTAAACCAACTTTATTTGAAGTATGCAGCTGAGTTTCTCACATCTGGGGAAATCACAGGGGTCAACTTAACCAAAGTGTGCAATGGGAGAGCCTCAACCTGGGAAAACTACCTAAATATAGGAAAAAAATGGAAGAAGGATCATTAGAAAAGAGAAGGAGCAAATTAAGTAGAAATAAATGGAATTTATGGGAATAATACATACAGAATTGTATTCTGGAGGAGAAGTTATGTTTAATGGACGGCAGGAATTGAATTTAGGTAATGGACTGAACAACCGTTCCTATTAAAAAAGAAAACGTAATATGTAATGTGTGGTAATGGCAAAAATGTTAACGTTTTTTTTTTTTTTTCGTTTTTGTTAATGTATATGTGCCTGTATCATAACTGTGTTTAAACAAAAAAAAAAAAAAAAAAAACATATTAACATAGATGAAAGCTTTGACTTTAGCTTTCCTTCTGTTATCTTTGGTCTGCAGAACCACTTGAGTATGACACATACAGCTTTTACATGGTGTTTCAACAAGCAGTGGTGTACAAAGTTTTTCCCTCTGTGCAGACTTGCAAAGTTGGCTTGGGGCATTGCTGTTTAGCACAGTCTTTCTCCAAGCTGTGTTCATTCCATGAGATCAGAACAGAACATCTTGGCAGACCCCTATGAATGAATATTGAATAGGGAGGTCTCTCTTCAGGTTGTTTTATTCCACATATTTTTTGCCTCCATTTTGAGTCATCAGCTGAAGAATATTTGCTCCAGGATCCCTTGCAAGGAAGCCTGGGCAAAAGATGCCTTCTCCATCTCTTGGAAGGGAAAATTACTGTATGCCTTTCCTCTTGCACAAAGATGCCTCGTAAAATTTCAGAAGGGCAAATTCTGACTCTAGCAGTGCCAGTTCTCCCTTCCCTTCCAAATGGTTAGGGGCCATCACCATTAAATACCCTGCTGTTTGGGCATGCTCTTAGTTCTGAAGGATTCTTTCATCCACCCCAACCTAAACACACTTCATTCATGGTTTGGATGATACACTTTTGATTCCATTTAGTCACTGATATTCTGAAGATGATTCAGGTAGTAAATTAGACAAAGAATCCTGCCATAAGAAAATAGTGTATATTTAAATGTAAGAGGTTTTCTATTTGGTGCCACAAGAGTGGATTGGAATCCTTATCGGTTAGAGATGCCAGTTATATTTCAATAGCTGTGTGAGCTCTGTTTGTTTGGTATACACCTCCATTTTACGGTTCATCTGTCAACCATCTTAGCCGGTCTACCTTTAGATCCTGTTTCACATTCAGAGGCCAAACAATTCGTAAAAGGTATCCTGCACATTAGACCACTCAGAAAACACATTCCTCCACCTTAGTATGGGAATTATTTGCTTGAAATCTTGACTTTTTCAGAAATGTATTCTTCATCATCTTTAAAGTTTTATACTTGGGGAAAACTCTTTTTGTAGCCTTAACTTTTGCTAAAAGAGTTTGAGTTAAAAACTGTCTGCCCCACTTTTTTCTGGTTTTCCATTAGAACAGAGTTTCTCTCAGAAAAAATCCATCCTTAATGCCTAAGGTAGTCAATGAAGTGTCTCTGAAGCAATCTGTTCACCTTCCTGTGTTTTCCTAATTCTCAAAACACAAGTAAAAGGATTATTTGCTTGCTTCATGTCGTCGAAGGACTTTTGGAACTAACAGTAAGGACATGGAGAATGTCCAAACACTGGAGCCATTTCAGTTTGGATTTGTCAAGAGTAGGTCATGCTTTCTCAACCTAATGAACCTTTTTGAAAAAGCCACCAAAACGGTAAGATGACGGTAAAATGGTACACATCACATACCTCAACCTGGCCAAAGCCTTTGGCACCATCTTCCACTCGGGCATAGTAGAAAAGCTAAGTAAGCTGGGGAATAAGCCCCTACATCACTCGCTGGATTGCCTACTGGCTAACGAGATGCATAAGATCAAAATAGAGGAAGCTACCTCCACTAAGAGACCTGTCACCAGTAGAGTCCACCAAGGTACACTGCTGGTACCTGTCGTTTGACATTTACTTCTGTGAAGTAAAAGTGAATACCAAAGGACTCTGGGCGATTATATTTGCAGATGACTGCAAGCTAAAAACAGTCACTGAATCCCCAAATGACTTCTCCATCTTGCAGGAAAGTTTATTTCAAATAACTGGTGCCGAAATCGTAGACTGAAATCAAGTGCCAAAAAATGCATTTTCATAGCCTTTGGGAAGTCCTCTACACTGGGAAATGAACACATTGACATCATGCTCATAAGAGCTGATCTGGTAGTTCAGGAGTTTGGTGGAACTTATGCGGGCATTGACATAAGTTTCCACCAACGTGTCCATTGTCTTAAGAACACCCTTATATATTGCACAGTTTGTAAACCAGGATTGTGTCTAAATCTAGAGATGTCATTGTTCACCTTTGCTCAGCCCACATTAGGTCAGTCATAAAGTATAATGCCCTTTTGTCGTGTATCTGCTTAGAAGTGCAATAACTGAAATACCTACAGAGATGCATTATTAAAAGATACAAGGCCTAAACAATATGTCCTACTTGGACTGACTTTAAGCCCTGTCGGTGTACTGTGCATCTTAGACTGCTAAGAGGTGACCTGTGTCTACCATACAAGGCATCCTCAGACTCAGTAGAGATGAATGTACTGCACATCAGCAAATCAAATAGTTGAATGGCTTCAGTCATGCTCTGTCCAGGGCTCTAAACCTTTTTTATAATGTCAGCTGAATGGTTTGGAAGAGCAGACATAACTCAGAGGGGTACCACTGTTCTGGAGCAGACCCCCTATCCATGTAAAGCAAACCTCATCCCTGTCCATGTACAAGTACAACTTGCATCTGTGAATTGGTAATAGAACATTTACCCCAGGACTGCACTCTGCACTACTAATGGACAGAGACAGCTCCTAAATACTTTTTCCAGCTTATGGGTACCTTCCAATTATCTGTGGTATGATCCCAGTTATTCTCACTAGTGGTAATGAATAATTATTGACCATGGGCTGGGTAAGACCAGTCTACCACCAAACAGGCTAGGTTAATTCAAACACCAAAAGGGAAACTGGCTAGGCTTTTGCCTATGAATTTCTTTTGATGGCAAAAAAGAAAATCCTTCCAGCCTCCAAATAGACCATTTAGATTGGATATCACTTGCCATTTCCTTTTGCTATTTTTTAGTGGTAAATCAGTCTCTCTCTCAATCTCTCTAGTAAAATCAAAACTCTTTCTGTAAGAGCTGCAGCATCTTCTTACACTCTCTTTCAAAATCCTAGACTTTTGACCATTCTAGAAGCAGCTACTTAGTCATCCAACCTTACCTTTACAAAACATTACAAAATTGATGCTTTGTCCAGGTCCAGAACTCTGTTCACCAAGGGTTATTGAACTCTAGTTCAGTGTTTCCTTTCCCCTCCTGCTCTACGCATTACTGTAGCAGTGATCTAGTCAAACATCAACTGTTTTATTTCTTACACCATTGTACTTTTTGTAAAGCCATCCTAATGACGGTTTAACCTGATCATGCCAGTAGGGTCACTGTCATCCTTAGACAGCTCTCATACTCTGCAATAATAGCCCCAGTGTTGACTGTGTACACCTCAAATGTCCGGTTGTGATAAAAAGAAAAAATGAAATAAAGCTATGGACATATTGTTGTATTTAATGTTAGCTTCATAGATGTGCACACACAAGTGACAGTAAAGTATTCCAACTCTCTTTAAACTGAGCAGATGGCAAGTGGGTAACTTACTTTCACCCATGGACACAAGACTCACAGTGAGCAGTCAGTCATTTTGCTGGGCACCCTTCATCTAATTGTGATTGAAAAAATACTTCTCAACCTCTTAGCAGAAGAACTGGAGACAAAAGTTAAAATAACGAGGGACAAAGGTCCAAACGTGGGCACAGATTTGAAATTTTGCTGGTTAGAAAGTTGCTAAAATAACTTTTTTTTTTTTACATTAGCATTAGTTTTATGAAGGATATGAGGATTGAAACACAAATGTATGCTTTTAATTAGTGACTATAATTCTCAGTGGTTTGTCAGAAAACCAGAAATTTTACGAGGAGCAGACCTAAAGATGAGGCTAAATCAGGGACAAGTAGAAAGCTACACATTTCAACTTTGTTTCACACAAACACCCACTACTAGCTGAATTAAAGTATTTCAATTTGTGTCACACAAATGCACACTAGTCCTGTTCTTTAAAGTAAGCAGATGACAAGAGGGTAGGTTACTTTAAGCCACAGATACCCTCCCCCCCAGTAGTTGTAGCCACTGCGGACTGTGTCACCTCAGACGTTTGTGATTTAAAATAAATAAATTGGTTGCATAATGTACATCAGCTTTTTCCACAAACAATTGTAAAGTATTCCTTCCAACTTGCTTCTCGTGCAGCAGATCACATTAATCCTGCAGTAGCCAAGTGAAGATAAGCAAGCATCAGCCGTCTGTCATTTTTCATCCATAAACAGCCCTGCTGTTGTCAGTTTAAAAAAAAAAAAAAAAAAAAGTAACACTGGAGCTGATCTTTGTATTTCATTAATTTTACGCAGACAGAAAACTGCACCAGCCACAGCAAAGTACTCCAGAGCTGTCCATTGACTGGCTATATCTGGATTGGATTAAAAAAAAATACTCCTGGATCCTACAACTCTTTAAAATCATAAGAATGGCGAGACCATCCACTTCGCCATTTAAGTTTTGCTAGCTTTTAGTTTCTTGTAGTCCCACTCAATCAAGGGAAGGCAGAAAGCTTGGATTAGTTTGCTGCAGGACATTTAAAATAGAAGCATTTCTGTGCTTCTGAAAAAAATAAAGCATCCATTAGCTAAACAATGTGAAAGACTTGTGCTGTGTATGCACTAATGATAGCCAGTTTGAGTATACAGAGGCTAATACTCTATGTAATTTTAACATTTCATTTTTAGTTTTAATAACAAAATATTTTCTTGGAGATTATGTTCAGCACATAAGGTAAATAAAAATGAGTTTGCAGTACGGACTGTAGCAATAGCTTTTAACATAAAATTATTTTATTGTTGATACTGTGTAGTTAGCTGTGCCCCACCCCATAACCTGTGGGTATTGGGTGGTTGAAGGAATCACCCCTGTTACAATCTGTCAAGGACAAGTGACCCTTGTGGAAAAAGGTAAGTGCAGTAGTGCACCGTTATACTTGATAGGTTTACATGGAGAGGTCACAGTAACCATTAAACTGTTCTCCATTCACACATTTAAGAAGTGTTGTTGTGTGTACATGGTTAGTAGTTATAGTTTTATAGTACTTCTGCACATTTTTTTTCTGGTTCTGATAGGAATATTTTGCAGTTTAAGAACATGAGGTACTATACTGTCATATCCTTATGAAGACTAAAAGGGATTTTAACTGCAGAAATGCCATTTACACACGTGCAATGCACAGCAGTTAGATTTTTATGGAACACTTGTGTGGCCAGTGCATGTTTTCAGAGATAAAGGAGCTGTTTGACTAGGGTGAAGGGAATGTCAGTGGGATATAGCCCAAATGTTATAAGTGAGTTTTGCACTCACCTCTGTGAAAATCTGTTATATTTGTACTTTTCTTTGATTTTGTTTAGTAGCCACCTATGTTCCCAAACATGAAGGAAAATTAACAGTAGACGGCAGTTTTCTGATTTTTTTGCTATCAATAGTGGTATTTTTTTTCTTATAATAACTGTGAACATGCTCACTTTTTTGAATGACTTGAAAGAAGATATTGCTCTGTAAACATGCTATATTTGTAAAAGTTGCACAATTATACTTTGACATGCAGAATTGTTATGTGGTAACTGCTCTGTTAAGGGTTATGTCAGAGAGCAGAATTATTTATGTGCGCTACTGCATTTGCACATTTTTGAAAAGCAAGACATATTTTTGTATGAATTGTTTAATGAAACTTGCGTTACTGTAGTCCTAGCCAAATTTTTGACCAACAGTTGTTAAGATGGAGAAACACATTTTTATTTGCATAACACAGTTCAGGTTCTGATTTTTGACTAGTAACGATAGTGTAATTCGTGGAGAACTGTATTCCTCAACTAATTCATACCAATAGTGCTGAATTTGCTTGTGCTTTTAGTCTCCCCACATGCAGCAGTATTGGTGTTGGGCTACCTTATCTCTGCTGCACCTGTGGAGCACTGATGGCAGACCCACGCACACTGCACATTTAAGGAATGTAAATGTGAAAAAAATATTTAAATTGAAGAAGTGAAACAAAAAGCTGTGCTTTATCCAGTCTATCCATTTCAAAACTGAAAGACTTGTTGCTAGAGCTAGCACCATATTTAGCATCTCATATCTCCCAAAGTTCATGTTCCTCCCCGACTCTCACACTGTCCCACACTTCTTTCTCTAGTTTAGTTCTTCTTTGCCAAGCAGGTACCTGGAATTCGTGCTGCTTCAAGCAGTAAGCTGTGTTTACTTCCCTTATTTCTGTTTTTTTTTTTCTGCAGTTAAACTTATTTTAGCTTCCTGCTTAAAAAAAAATGCCTCTCTAAAATATTTTCCTGTCAAAATATTACTTCTTGCTTTTGTGGTAAAGGTGGTAGGCCTCCAACTCTTTTTAGATCATTATAGTGAGTTGCTTAACAGTGTGGTTTAACTACACTTGTAAGTTTGAGTTTAGTTACTGCTTTTTTAGTATAGATAAGCTTGAACCCCCTGCCACTTATGGATAAAGCCTCAGGTTTTCAATAATGTGAACAGAAAATCCTGTCCCATGATACTAAGTTTATTCACATTATGCCTGAGGTAGAATAATTTAATCCAGGAATGTGACCATTTTTAAAACCTTGGCAGCCAGGTGCTTCCAGGAGTGTAAAAAAAAAATAATATTAAAAGATGTCCTTCTTCAGAAGAGAGAAAGCAGGAGATGAGAATACTGGATGAGGGAAAGCGTAATGTTAGGTTGTCATCCCTAAAGTACCCAGAATGGAGATTACAACAGCTGAATTAGCTGAGGTTTCTCTAGCTATTTTAGACTTCCCCACCAAGAACCTCTCAGTTGGAGGCAACAGTGATTTCTGGCCACACTCTGAAGGGTAGAGACTGCAGCCCCTCACTGCTGAAGGGAGCTTGGTCTGTCTCTCTTGAGGGTGGACAGAGAAGAACCAATCTTGTCCTCTTCGTATATTACTTTCCTGGGTCGTGTTTTGGTGACAGGAATTTGAGGCAAGAGTACTGATTTTGTTCTCTACCTCTGCAATAACCCACTTGGTTTTGGTGATCTCAACAGTGACCCCTTCAGTGTTGAGAGCCACTAGACACCCCGGGCTTGACATTGTTGCTTCATTGGTGCCCAAACCATACTCTGCGTCAGTTGTGACTTTGTGTACCAGTTGTGGTCAGGGCGGTCTCCTTGGTGCTGACCATGAAGAGGCAGGCATCAGCTGCAGCACTGGCAGCCTCAGTACCATTAACCTTGACTTCAGCTTTTAAGTTCATGGAGCAGATAATTAGATTGATAAATACCCCCTCTACCTTGGCTCCACCTTGTAACATTCCTCACTTTGCAGCCTTGAATCCTACCTCTTTGTCCCAGATTGAAAGTGTCTTTTCAAAAAGGTCCTTGTCGGACCTATGAATCAGGAGAAGTCTTCTTAAAAGCTCTCTGACAAGTCCACTAAGTGTTTTCTATGAAGAGGTAGTGTAGAAGGAGGTACCTTATCTCTTCATTAGAGTCCACCATTCCAGGTATGGATCTCTGTGAAGAAAAGAATTCCCTGTATTCCTCTCCACTGGACTCTGTATTTGGGGAGAACTTAAAAGTAATGATGCATGGGGGGATCTTAGCTTTTAAACATGGATCCTACAGGAGGCCTTTCAAACTACCTCACCTTATGTCGTGCTTCATCCCTTCAGCATACTTTCATGGTAGACACAGTTGCGCAAAGAGCTTGATGAAAACCCTGTGTGGCTGAGGCTATACCTGAAAGAAAAAAAAAATGCAATGTCTTCCAGCCACCCAAAGGCAGACTTTATTGGAGTAAGTGTGCTTGTGGATTATGTCACAGTAGTAGCAACTGCAAAAATGGGAGCCCTCTGAGATCCAGGCATTCAGTCTTGCCATGTAGAGATTCTCGAGCAGTGGACCATAGGAAGTGACTTTTCGTATCAAGAACATTTGCTCTTGGGCCTCATAACTAGCTGATACATTTGACTCATTTTCAGCAAAAGCTTGAAGAAAAGACTTTTGAGTCACTGGAAAAGTTGCCTCTCTGTTTATATTCATCACTGTCCATGTGGTTCATTAAGAGTGCAGCCAATGGAACAGTCATATCTTCTGGGACAGGGGCAGCCATGAGGAAGCAGGTCTGGGTCAGATTGTGTGGATTCATGAAGAACTTCAAGACATCCTTTGTTAGTGCCCCTTTAATGTGTTATCCTTACTCTGATCCAATGTGAAGTTGCTCAAAAGTGATCGAAGAAAAACTCTTTCAGCTGTTGGCATCTATTTCTATGTCCCAGAAATATATTCCATGAATTAGAAATAGTGCTAAAACTTGTGGTTCTGAAAATTCCCAACAGCAAGCCTATGAATGGTCTGACGAATATCCAGAGCTGTGGCAGCTTCTACAGTGAATGTAGCCTGTGAGGGAGAGTTTCCCAACATAATCCCCCTCTGATGCAGCAGCACCCCTTGAAGACTTGCTGAGCTGTCCCAGTCTAGAGACAGTTGGAGGTGGTATATCCCAGCACCTATAAACGTGGCTGGTCATTGTGCAAGACAGGTGGGTCAAGAATGTAGTATCCAGAGACTAAACCGCACCCTTTTATGGACACACTCCAGCTAAACTCTCTTCCTTTTAGACATACCACCCTATCAAAAGCCAGTTGTAGAGCTAGAGGTAGACCACTTTCTAGAACAGAGAACCATCTTTAAGAGGTCCCACTTGTTCAGAAAATGTCCAGTATTTTTTCCAGTTTTTTAGTTCCCAAGAAGACTAAAGTCCTGGCTAACAAGACCATTCCCTAGAAAGCAAACTCCCCATTAACTGAATATGTGACTGCCTCATCGTAAATGACATTTTTGCTACTGAGACATGGGCGTTTCCTTATACTTTTGAAAGGCATTCTAAGCTGGATGTGATCCCATGGACCGTATTTTCCTTTGGGGTTACCATACTCCTTGCTGTTTTTGTCATTATGCCACCTAAGATGTTTAGGTGTGCATAGTGTCCTTCAGTTTCGAAGTGAATGTATTGGATAATGTAAGATATGGAAGGATCTGTACCTACCATAAGATATGGAAGATCTGTACCTCCCATAATAATGGTAGATCTTAATTATCTGTATTTGTCCACTTCATCAAATCCCCTCTCCTTTCCCCTTCCAAGCAGTCATTTTAGTCTTTCTAACAGGCCTTATTCTCTTCTCCTGAGGCCTTTTCTAGGACACTATTAACTTTCAAGCATATTTATAAGAATAGTTTTTTGTGGGTTGTAGTGATCCTATCTTGATTCTGGTAAACTCTGTCAGGAGTGTAGATGAAATTGAGGGACATTGTTGGAGTTAGGGGAGGAGCTCAAGCTTTGGAATATGCTGAATTTGGTGCAACCTGTGGTGAGCAGTCCTTCAGTTTTGAAGTTTTGCATCAAGCAGTGCCTGTCCAGCTTTGTCAGGACAAAGGAATTTTGCACCTCATTATTGTGAGTAATAGTGAATGAAGAATTTCTTGCATTTATTTTTTCAAATTCTTATGTGCTTATAATACCATGCTTTTTCTGCCAAGTATGTATAAGTAGGATCTGATGAACAGGTACAGTATAACTTTTAGGACTTTTTATCAGCCAAAAACTTTTCCAGGCTGTTATTTCCATCTCCGTGGCATAGAGGAAGAATTTAACTGTGGCACAGGTGATCAGAGTTGAATCAGTGGCTTGGGCACCTGTAGGAGCTGGCAGGGGAGGATAGGAACAAGCAGGTGCTACCGGTTTGCCCATTCTGGGGGGGGTGTTCTGGCTTGCACCATGGGTGCCATGTTGTGGGGGTACTAGTCATTATAACCATGGAAAACAGGCCTAAGGAGCATGCACTGCCATTGTGCAGACACACAGTCTCCTGGGTAAATCCTGCATGTAGTCATTTTTTTCCCTCAAAAGGAAGCTTGCAGTCCTTTCTTTCCATTTCTTTTCTCTTCTGAATCTTTGGACAGACGAAGATGTCCCGGGTCACCTTTTTTAATTGGAAATTAATTTATAAAGGTACTTGTTGCAGATGTTATGTTTTTGTTTCTTTTGATTGCTTTAATTGTGAGCAGCTGTGAGATTTTTCAAGGAAAACATGTCTCCAATAAAGTTAGGCCTACACTCTCCATGCAACAGCTTTATGTCCTCATTTCTTACAGTAAATGCAGCCCGGCCATCCTGACTCTTATGAGTACATTAACAACTGACCATTTTCTGAAGGACTGTCCTTTAGTCACTGAGTATTTTTGGCTACTTTTACTGTTTGTATATAAAGACTCCCATACATTATTGGCATAATTATCTATAAAACACTTTTACATTGGGATCATACTCTTGTGCCTAAACATGTGAAGAAAGTTTCATACAAAAACGTATTTATAGGTCTGAAGTAACACCAACCTGATGTTTACTTTTGATAGGTTTTACTTTACTCTAAAGACAACTGAAAGTGATATGTGTTTTCAACTGACTGATTAATAGATGGTGCAACTTGTCAGCTTTCAGATGCTATTCTGACCTGAATTTCTGTAACTTCAAGTGACAGTGCCTCTGTACTTCTTTAATATATTCTTATGAAATTTCAGAATACCTCTAAATATTCCAACTTTTGTTTTACACAACATAAGTCTTTAAGAGAAGCATGAAAATGTGTCACATGCATGCATATTTGACAGAACAAGTAATATATGCTTATTTCTGCTCCAATGTATAGAATGACATAAAAATTAGTTTCATGAGAAAATATTAGGTTTTTGTTTTCATTTCATAAGAGCTTACTAATGATAATAATTCAGATGTGATATAACTTTGCCAGCCAGAAAAAAATGCTACATTCTTTTGTGAAGTGAGTGGTAAAAACACAGTGCCCAAATGTCAATGGTATTACTGTTGGTGGCAGCTAGGAATAATGGACAGAATCTCTCTCTGCATCATATGAAGTATCACAGCAGATTTTTACAATTAATGTCATGACCCTCTGCCACAAAATATAGTTATTTGGTGGTTCCAGTTATAAAGACGCATACACAACTATGTCTTCATATAATCTGCTTTACTGTTTCTGATTTTTAAACTTGAGTGGGTATCATAGGTCCAGTGTGAAAAAAATCTCCATTCAAGAGAAATAGGCTTTTCTTCTTCTCATGTGACAATTCCATAAAATATTCTAAGCCATTATTATACTCTGTATACTGAGCAGAAGTTCAGCATTGCACACACATTGGAAACAGTGTACAATGCAAAATGCCAGACTGTATAAATGAATAGCTTGAAAAATTAATTTTCCTTGATACATTCCATCTAATTCAATAGTAGGGCTTCTATCTCTCACCTTCTTTGCCCATGATTTCTAGACGGTCAAAAATATTAGGGGGGACAAAGACTCAGTCAGGGCCAATTTTTAAAGATTACTGTGACAAGTTAATTTTGCATCAATATGGATTTACTGAACAAAAAGTATGAAACTCTAAAATCTGGCATTATTGACTGAGTTGTAAAAAAAAAAATTATGAGGGACAGAGTAAAAATAAGTCAAAATGAGGAGCGTTCTGCCAAAAAAGGGACAGTTGAGAGATGTACTAGGATTGGTCAGCTGCAGACACAGGTGCTTTGTGCCATTATGAGTAGTAGGCTGCCACACTCCTTTAACTCCCATTATGCACCACACCTTCCTTTTTCTTTAGATCTCATTTGCTGCATTTGAGTCAACACCAAAAGGCACTCCTGGGCACATTTGTTAATAATTTTAGTGAAAAATTTGGTGGCTGTACCTTTGAGTCAATTCAATTGGCTTATGAGTTTAATTTTTCTGTTTTTGTTGTCTTCAAATTTTCAGTTAGTGAAAACTTAATCATTAAGGGTTATTCTTCCCATGCTTCTAGTTGCCATTTTGCTTAGTTGTTTTTTTTTTTTTTTTTTGGGAATTGGAATTTTGAATTTTTTTTTTTTTTTTTTTTTTTTTTTAAATAGTTGTGACTGATTTTTGGCATTTGTTTATTTTCTATTGAAATTACTTACTTTGACGTTGGTTGCTGTTATGGATAAGGCTTCTGGTTTTTATAAGTGCTCCAAATGTGGGAACAAGATCCCTTTTAAAACAAATACTGTTTGTGTGATATGCCTGCAGGTGCAACACCTTAATGTAAAGTAGAAAAGTTGTGCACAGTTTGGTTCCAGGACAAAAGACATTAGGTCCTTACCACCCAGAAGGAGCAGTGGAAAGCCCATTACTGATTCATCAGATGTCAAAACTATCCACTAAAAGAGACTGTACTGTCAAAACTTTGAGTTAAAGGGAAATTTCTACATATAGACAAGACGCAGGGTTTATGCTGATAATGACTTCTAACCCACAAGAGTTGGAAGGACAAGATTTATTCCATTGTTTAGGAAATGCAGGACTGCTGGCTTGACATTCAAACTGGTATACCCAGTAAAACTGAAAATCTTTTTTTCCAGCTGGCACCAAAATACTTCCTGAACCAGTCCAGCCTGTGGAAGAAGTGGTTAGTTACATGCAAGGAAAAGGGGTGGAATCTTTCTAGGTACAAGTGACTGAGAGTGATAGCCTGAGAGGAGACAGAGGTGGTGCAACGAGAGCTTTCCAGTGAAACGTTTCCCAATTTTCTGGAGAGAATGGTGGAGAAAAGTTGAGAAATGAGAAGAAATACAGCAAGAAGAGAGACTCCACAAATAAACATTAAATCTGATAAAGGAATTACAAAGGAGGGCAAGTATTAGGAGAGACAACAAAGATGAAATGACCATTCTGAGAAGAAGATGATGTGCGTGTGTCTTCAGAGTTATGTGACTTTAAATGCCTCAATCAGACGATTCTACTTTGAACCCCCCCGAAGATGCATAGTGTGTAAATTGAGACATCAGAAGTAAATGGGGACTAACAAACATGGGGCAATTGTATCGAAAACCAGATAGAATAACAGAGCTAGAGAAAAACAGTTACCTGAAACTATATGACAGACTAGATCTAATGGATGAATGGGGGGACCAAAGATTGAAAAAGCTTCTAGGAGACTTGGACTTAAGACTGAATTTCTAATGAGCCCAATAACAACAATAGAGGAGATCAAAGGTAGAATAAGCAAGCAAAGTACAGATAAAACTCCAGTGAAGGATGGTCTGTCAGCAGACGTTTGTAAAGGATCAGGGGATAAGCAAAAAGAGGAATGGATGGTCTTGTTTAATGAGATTACTAAATAAACAATTACAAAACTCATAGAAGTGGTGTTAGTTGTTTTGCAGGAAGGGAGAGAAATAGTGAATGCTGCTTCATACAGTCCTGTATCAGTTTTGAATTATAGTTGTAAAACTTGTCAGTTTTAGTTGATAGGTTAGTCAAAGTGGTTTTGTTATAAGGTAGGCAAACTAGCAGTAATGCAAAAAGATCTCAGTTAATACATAGGGAAGCTAACATTAAAGGCATCCCATTACTTAATGGAGAGGCATAATACAGAGAAGACTTTTGATAGGGTACATTGGGATTTTCTGTTGAAGGTTTTGGAAAGACAACTTCCCTCTGAAATTATCAAGATGTTAAAGCAGTTGTATCCGGGATCTGAGGCTTGCGTAAAGATTGGGGGAAGCCTCACATGGGTAGTGGAAACTGAGAGAGGGGACAATACAGGGTTGCCTTGTTTTCCCCTTCATTGTTCACTTTGTATCTAGAGCCCTTGGCCCAAAAAGAGAGACATACAGAAGTACAAGGATATACCTGGGACAGTAAACAAGAGAAAAGTGGGTTTGTTTGTGGACGATGTTGTCCTATACTTAACTGATCCAGATAATGACCTACCTAACTTGTTTGAATTATTAGTCATTCACAGATATTTCAAGGTATAAGGTTAACATGAGTAAAACTAAGGCTATTCCATTCATTTATAACCTCATTTGATTTGGTTTAGTGGTATCCTTACACGTGAGTACATTTTAGAATGAAGTACTTAGTGGTATGACTAACAAGGAGGCGTGAGGATGCCAAAAGGAAATGTGAGGAGAGGTGAAAGAGAAGATTTTGAAAGACCTTGAAAGATGGAAGTTATTTTATTTATTTATTTAACATTTGTTTACCGGAAAAGTCCGACTAGGCATATGTCCTTTTTCAGCGGAGCCACGGGGAGAAAAGCTCCATGAGTAACCGTAAATTTGCATGCACACATTACAATAATCAAAGTATAAAGTAAACAAAATGTAGTATACATAAGAACATGCAAATTTGTTACATCTTGATATCTATCTTTTGATAGATAAAATATTGGCTTTAAAAATGTTTATAGTTCCTTGTGTAAAATTTTATAAGTCACTTTCATATAAAATTCATTTAGGATTATATGAAAGTGAGGGTTAGCTGGAGTGAGTTTGACCCTTCCACTAGATGTGTGTGTGTGTGTGTGTGTGTGTGTGTGGGGGGGGGGGGGGTTGCAGTCCCTGAACTGAAAGGTTGATTCAAAGGAACACGGTTAAGATTGGTCTGTTTATTACAGAATGGAAATTTGAATGCAATGTGGAGAGGTGACTAACAGAGAATAGACATGATGAGAGGATTAGAAAATTAAATATTTGGTGTACAGCGTCACAGAAGAGAAGTGAGGGGGACATGGAAAATATATTCAGTAAAGTGAAGTTTCCTGGAATGTTATGGATTTGATTGTCTGAGAATTGCTTCCAGTAGTGATGGTTTGGGGGTGGGGATGGCTGAGGTCAAATCCTGTTTTGAGAGATGGGTTTAAGAAGGATAGAGATTTGATGAACTGAGATTGAGTAAAAAAAGTTATGTATTCATCATAACATTCCATCTGAGTAGTTATACTTCATTTTTCTGCAACCTGTGGGTATACGGATCCGTATCGGATCCGAGCCGGCAACTTTTTTCTAGTATCTGCTCCAAACTCCGAGCTCCTCCCCTTACCCATAATACCCTACCATCTTCTATCTTCCCTCAGATCGAGTTTGCTGCAACTAAAAATATAAGCAACTCAGTCCAATAAACCAATCCTGAAAAGACAGGGCAAGGTCCGGGGGACGGAGGGAGGGAATGTTGCAGAAAAATGAAGTATAACTACTCAGATGGAACGTTATGGTGAGTACATAACTTCTTTATCTGAAGTAGTTAACTTCATTTTATCTGCAACCTGTGGGACAGAGTCCCCAGCTACTCCGATCCTGGGAGGCCCTTACGGAAGGATATTCCTGAGCACGGCAGAGCCAAAGGAAGCTCTACCCCTTGAAATCAGATATAATTTGTAATGGGAAATGAAGGTATGTGAATTGGCCCAGGTCGCTGCTGCACAAATGTCGTCCAAAGGCACCCTAGACCAAAAAGCAGCAGAAGTCACCATGGACCTGGTAGAGTGAGCCTTAACAACATCAGGAGGAGATAAACCTTTTGCTTTGTAGGCATGTAAAGTACAAAGAGTGATCCATCTGGCCAAAGAAACTTTAGAAATAGCTTTTCCCATAAATGCTTTGGAAAAGGAAACAAACAATTGGTCAGTCTTGCAGAAAGACTTTGTTCTATGAAGATAAAAATGAAGCTGTCTATGAACATCTAACAAATGGAGTTTGTATTCACCTTTATTTTGGAAGTTAGGAAAGAAAACAGGCAGATTAATAGACTGGTTTATGTTTGCTTCAGATGCCACTTTAGGTAAGAAGGAAGGATTAGTATGGAGGGAAACCCTATCCTTATAGAAAACCAAATACGGAGGCACGGCAGACAGAGTTTGAAGCTCAGAAACCCTCCTAGCAGATGTGATGGCGACTAGGAAAGCTGTCTTCCAGGACAAAAAATTTCAAGTCCACCGAAGCTGCAGGTTTGAAAGGAGGAGCCACCAAACCCTGTAAAACAAAAGTAAGGTCCCAAGGAGGCACTGAATCCTTGACAGGCAGCCGTAGCAGAAAAGTACCTTTAAGAAAAGCCTTACACAGCCTAAAGGAGGCTAAGGCCATGTTGTCTTCACCAACGTGAAAACTGGAAATGGCTGCCAATTGTACTTTCACTGTGGAGGAACTAGCTCCTTGCTGAATGATACCAGACAGGAAGTCCAACACCGCTGGAACGGGCTGTAAAGGGAGCTTTTTTTCTCTGTGAGGCCCAAATGGAAAAAAACGCTTCCATTTACTGCAATAAAGTTTCCTAGTGGAGTCTTCAAGAGAAGCCACCAGAATGGATTTTACCGGGGATGAAAGACTGGAAAGTCCTGGCAATTAACGGAACTAGAGCAACCAGGCTGTCAGCTTGAGGCTGCCCAGATCGGGCGGACGTGCCCCCGATGGATGGGAGATTAGATCCTGGCAGGGATCCAGAACCCACAGGGGATCTAAGAGATGAGACCAAAGGAATGGGAACCAAACCTGACGAGGCCAGAATGGGACAATGAGGATCACTTTGCACCATAGTCGGCAAGCTTTCTTAAGAAACTTCAGAATGAGTGGCAAAGGTGGATAAGCATACAGAAGCCCGGGGGGGCCAAGCATGGACTAGAGCATCTCTGGTGACTTCCCCTGGTGAGGGGGAATCAGAGTGAAGAAATTGCTGCACTTCGCATTGGAAGGAGATGCAAAGAGATCGCAGCAAGGCTGACCCCATGCAAGGAAGATCTCCTCCACTACTGACTGTTTCTGAGACCACTCGTAAGGCATTAGAATGGCCCGACTCAATCTGTCCGCTAAAATGTTGGAGCACACCTGGATGTGCGTTGCTATCAGAAACCATCTGGTGGAAATCGCCCATTCCCACACACTGATGGCCTCGCGACATAGGGGATAGGATCAGGTTCCCCCTGCTTGTTGATATACCAGACAACCGACATGTCTGACTGAATTGCAGTCAGTCCGAGTGGGTGGACTGTGTGAAAGGCTTCCAACGCTAAAAGCACTGCCCTCATCTCTAGAACATTTATGTGCAATGTGGTCTCTGACTGGGACCACGTGCCTTGGACTGTCCTTCCCAAACAGTGTCCCCCCACCCGAGTTGGGAGGCGTCCGTGGTCACTGTGGCTTGGACTGGAGATGACATGAAGGGGTGTCCTTTTGATATCTTTGGTGAACTTAACCACCAAAGAGACGTCCTGCAGATGTGACTGATCTTGATCGGAAATTCCATGGGCAGGTCTAGCCAAGACCATTAAACAGCCAGAGTCCATTGAAGAACCCACATGTGAAGGCGCGCACAAGGGAGAATCGATATGACGGCAGCCATGGAGCCCAGAGCCCGGTGAACTTCGCTTGCCTTTGAAGACTTGGAGGTCGCTATCTGAGCTATGTGGCACCTGAGGTGTAGAATCCTGTCTGGAGTTAAGAATACCTTCATCTGCAAAGTGTTTAGCCGTGCTGCAATGAAGTCTAGAATTTGTACTGGTTGCAAATGGGATTTGTGAACATTGACTGTAATTCCCAGTAGATCTGCCAACCAAATGAAATAATCTCGGGCCAGACACAAGTGATGCTTGTTGGGTGCAGCGAAGAGCCAGTCGTCCAGGTATGGAAACACCTAAATACCATGAAGCCTCAGGTGAGCTGCTACAACTGCCATTACCTTGGTGAAATACCATGGGGGCTGTGGTGAGACGAAAGGGTAGGGCTCTGAACTGAAAATGACTGGCTCTCAGCCGGAAGCACAAAAACCTCCTGGAGCTTCTGTGTATTTTGATGTGGTAGTAAGCATCCTGGAGGTCTAACGAGCACATCCAGTCGCACTGTCGGAGTTGAGGTAGAATGGACTGTAGGGTGACCATCCGGAATTTCTGTTTGGCTACCGACAGGTTAATGCTGACAGGTCTAGGATGGGCCTGAGGTCCCCCATGTTTTTTGGCACCAAAACGAACCTTGAGTAGATGCCTAATCCGGACTGATCGGGGGGGGGG
Organism: Protopterus annectens; assembly: GCF_019279795.1. Taxonomy (NCBI): domain Eukaryota; kingdom Metazoa; phylum Chordata; order Ceratodontiformes; family Protopteridae; genus Protopterus; species Protopterus annectens. Next base: position 427,243,887 of record NC_056746.1, read on the forward strand.
GGCTGTTTGATGGCTCGTTTGAGAAGCAGCTTTGAAGCTGAGCGGGTGGAACATCCGATAGGTGTTTTGTAATATTTGGAGGGGCAACAAATGGGATAGAGTAACCTCAGGATATTATCTGTAAAACCCAGCGATCTGTCGTAATGGACTCCCATGCTACTGGGTGTAAGGACAGTCGAGCAACCCTTCAGGGCTGCTGACCGGGTCTATCAGGAAAAGGTTCCCTAGACCCGAAATTCCTGGGACCCCTCTCTACCTCTGGGTCGGCATCAATCCTGTCCCCCTCTGCCTCTGGGGGAATAGTTGTCCTGAGAATCCAGGGAAAACTGAGATTTTCGGAACCACATCTTCTTCTGCCCCCTTTGACTCCCAGAGAAGCAGACTCCGGCAGACAAAGTCTTCCCGTCCTTTTCGCTCTGGACAAGTGTGTCACATACTGTCTTCCCAAAAAGGGAAGAACCGTCGTAGGGAGCATTGATAAACAACGCCTTGAAAGGGTCCGCGTACTGACACAACCTGAGCCAGGCATGATGCCTCATGGCTATGCCAGTCTCAGTCATCCTAGCTGCTCCTTCCGTGGCATGGGAAAGGAGTCGCATTGACGTGTTTGAGACTGACTTCAGAGTGGACATTTTTGCCGAGAACAACTGTCTGTCCTGCAGCGATAAAGACTCTGGGGGGCGACAGCGAATTCTGAAGCAAGGTCTTGCTGAAGCCGAATCACATGTGCCAAATAATTCAGCACACGGATAGAAAAGGTCGCTGAAGAGTAGAAACACTTCCCAAACCTATCCACTGACCTGGACTCCTTGTCTGGAGGGTGGACTGAGGAACTCTCCTGTGCTAGTTCCTTCTTTGTGGCCGCTGCAACCAACATAGCATCAACTGGGGCTCCTTTCGACCAAAGTTGTCTGACAGAAGGGGGAGATGAAACCTTGTCAGGGTGTTTGGGGATGGGCTGTACCTTGTCAGGCTCCTTCCATGCCCTCGTGGTGATGAGGTCCACCAAGGGGTCCGCTGCTGGGGACACCCAGGAAGTAGATGGGCACGTGCCAAAGGCCTCCAGGAACACTGACTCATCCCCAGAAGGTTTTGGGGCTGACCAACCTCCCCTCTGGCAGTGGATCTCCATAATTTCTCCGAAGGAGACTTCTTCGGGAGGTGACCTGGGGGAACCTTCTCCTTCATCCAAGTCCGTGTCTGTAGTGAGGGACTCAGGGGAGTCCAAGTGCCTCCTTTTGCACTTGCACTTATGGTGACCCTCTTCAGTGGGACTTTCAGAAGGGGATTCGTGAGCCGCAGGGGTTTCCTCAGGGAAATTAACCTGGGGATCCTCTGTTATGGGCTGTCCCTGAGACAGGATGAAGGGAGTCGTTGTCAAATCCAGGGGGGCCTGGTGGTATCCGAGGGGATGGGCTGGGGTCTCAATCCCTGGGAGAGAACCCTCTCCACCACTTCAAAGGCCGAGGGAGAAGCCCTCCCCAGATCCGAAGCGGGGATCGGAGCCGAAGCCAGGGTAGCCTGAGGTCCGAGGGAACGGATCGGATCCGAAAAGGTCGAAGCCGAAGAATCCATTCCCCCGGGGTCAGACTCCCTGTCCGCGGCTCCGAGAGTCACTCGGATCTGAACAAGTTGGATCCAAGGAACTCGAGGTAACAGCTGGAGTAGAGGTTGGAGGAACCGTCGGCGCCGAGCTACCAGCTCCGAAAAACCTCTGATCCAAGAGCCCTGAAGCCGAAGCACGGATCGGGGAAGGAGAGATGGGGCGGAAAAGAAGTGTGGAGGTCCCTCCTCCAGAGAGAGAGGGGCCTGCCAAGACTCCTATCTGAATTTGGGTCTGAATAAATTTGCGCATCTTCCTGTCCATATCCATGTCCGATAGGCTCTGAGTCGACCTCAAAGAGGCCACCGACTCGGATCTGGCTGCTCTGCGCAATGGGGAGGAAGGCCTCTGGTCCGAATGTTCCTACAGCTCCGGTGAGAAATGAGGAGACCGGAGCCGTGGAGAAACAGGCCTCATGGTCTTAGTTGGGGGGCTGAGAAAGAGCTCCCTGTCTGGGGATCTCTTACGATGCCTGTCCTCCTTTTTCTCCCTTTCCTCTCTGTGCCTTTCTTTATCTTTTTCTTTTTCTTTGTCAGCCACACTGACTGAAGATTTGTCCTTAGAAGACCCATGACCAGAAGAAGAGGGAGGTTGAGTACCTGTCTGGGGGGGAGGTGGTACACTAGAGACAGAGGCCGAGGCGGATTCCAGCATGGCAGCAGGGAGAAGGCCTTTGGCAACTAGCTTGGCCTTCCGATCCCTAAGGGCCCTAGGGTTAAAACCAGAACAGACAGCACATTGAGTGGACAAATGTGCCACTCCCAAGCAAATTACACTCAGAGTGTGACCATCGGCTGGGGAGAGCTTATGGTCGCACTCTGTACATTTTTTAAAGACTGGCTTCGGCTGATCAGCAGTAGTCCTGCACTCAAAGGTACAAACACAAACTCTCCAAAACCACACACATCACAGGTAAGGGAAGGGCAGGCCTAACTACTACTCTATGCAAAACTTTTAAAACACTGATGACCAAGCGAGATACTACACAAGGGGAGGAAGGGAAAAAATTTACTCAAGCACACCTAGATACCAGAAAAAAATACCACTTCTTTGCTCTGAGCTCAGGGATAGTGAGACCTCGATGCACACTACTGGGGCGGCAAACGAGATCTGAGGGAATATAGGAGATGGTAGGGCATTATGGGTAAGGGGAGGAGCTCGGAGCTTGGAGCCGATGCTAGAAAAAAGTTGCCGGCTCGGATCCGATATGGATCCGTATATCCACAGGTTGCAGATAAAAGGAAGTTAACTACTTCAGATCTAGGAATGCATTTTCCAGAGAAGGAATAAAGGGAAATATTCCTGTTAATGAGACAATTAACTAAACCCAGAAAGTTTTGAATTTTGGAGGTAGAAATGTCTTAAATATACTTTTATATTCTCAAGAGACTACACAAAATATTCGCAGGAGTGTGTCAGTAGTGCTGGAGATGTTGATGGGCGTGTCGAAGACTGGGAGCATATTTTTTGGTCCTGTCCAAAGTGCAGATTCCGATGAAATGTCATGACTTCATTTCTAGGTTTTGATTCCTATTCACTTTATTGAGAAGTTGAAGTTAATTACAATTACTGTGCTAGACAAGTAATTACACTGCTGGAGACTCGAGCAAGAGAAATGGTATTTTTTAATTTAAAATCTGCTACTAGTATAAAATTAATGAAAAAATGTGAACCCATTACCACTGCAACTATGGTTAATCTAGGTTACTGCTGTACTGAGTTAACTAGGGAGCCATCATTAGTTAAGGTGTTAATTGCTTGTATTTGGGATCAGTGCAACACTTGCCATTGTAAAATTTGTTTAGACTTTAAACTTCATTTAGTGGAGTTGTAGAAAAGCATTGGAGAGAGAACTGCAGCTTTTCCTTATAAAGTTATTTCAGCAGTAATCCTTCCACCCCTATTTCTTTAATGTCTGCCACTGGTATAGATGAGGCTTTCTTATTTCATTAGCATGTACTCATCCCATATTAATTTGCAGCAGGTATTTGAAATGACTCTTCTAAGCTCCACTCAATGTTTGTGGAGTCATCCACCCCTTCCTCGTACCATTCAGGCATTTTAGGCTGCTGCTTTCTCACCTAGGTAAGATGCAGTCCCTGTGTTGACTGCTGTAAACCATAACATGGTGGGTGGCTTAGCACTTTGCATGCAGTGTATGCCACTCCGCTGTTAGTGATTTTGGGTGCCAGGGGGTTTCTCTCTTTTCTGGCAGGTGCTATTTTCCCCTGGCAGTAATTTCCCTAGACCTGTTTGCATCATTACCATTTATGGTGTCAGCCCCACCTCCTCCCTTTGGAATTTTTGGCACTGGTTCCTTCCACATTTGCCTGTCTGGTGTCCATTACATGGATTTTCTAACATTGGCAGCCTTTCCTGTGCTAATGACCTATTTATAGCCCTTTTTGATGGGTTACATTTCTTGTAGCAGAGTTCCAGTGATAGATTTTGACATCGTTGCTCCCAGTGTCAGCACCTTCACGTACTCCCTTTCAGCATTTCTGCAGTCTTCATGGTCCCAGGAACAGATTTTCATGCATCTGTTCCTGTGCACTGGGACTTTGTTTTACCTGCTAGGCTTACTCCACAGATCTCCTGTCATAAGGAAGTACCATCTTGGCAAGATTAGCAGGATGTTCATTGCTGCCCACCCCCTTGAGCATTTCTGTCATCCACAAAGCCTCCAGCAGGACATTGAAAACTTTAGAGTTGGAACATTTTACATAGAGGACAAGAAAGCTCTTCACAGGAAACCAAGAACCTTCACCCCAACAGATGATGTGGATAATGAGGAAGGTGCAAACAGCTCTTTTCCCTTCCAGAAAATCCCATATTTGGAACTACTTTCAGATTACACACTGGGGGGGTTGGCCTTCTGTATCAAACTCTTTCCCATTGGCAAAGACTGCATATTGCATGCTGTTTTACCTTGCAGTCTCCCTTGAGGGCAAACCTCACAGTTATCACTACAATAGATTGGGGAACCCATACACAGTGGCATGTGTTACCAAGAGATGAACACAGACTTCCAGACTAGGTACCACTTGTATCTGTGGCTCTACATAAAGTGTCCACTGTACAGAGACCTGTTGCTTACTATCCCATTTCCCCCATAAGGAAATCAAGGCCTGTAGACTGATGTGTGTTTTATGAGGAACATATGCTATTAACTTGCTGCTTGTGGTGGAAGAGTTGCTGGATGGTCATTAAAGGAGAAGGAAGGGCCCACGCAGTTACTTGTAGTCCTTGTAAACCTCATTATCTTTGTGGTGGTCAACACTGAGGCAAGGCAAGAGCTGCTAGAGAATCGGGGTCTGCTCTTGCTGTATACCAAGACTTTTGAGTAAACTTAATGCAGTCTTCTCCCTATACCGAGGTGGATGTCTTTTTGGAACTGAGACCTGATGCTGAGTCCTAGCACTTCAGAAATGAAAGTGCAATTTCAACAAAAAGTAGTAAGTCACTGTTTTGCCTTTATAATATTTTTGCATTTGTGCAGCAGTGTGTGTGTGTGTGTGTGTCCATACCTCTTGCATCTCTGCTAGTTTGGAGTACAGAGACTTTAGAACCTAAGGACTGCAATCCCAGATTTAGTGCGTATTCCCCTACATTCATGTTTGTGGTTCCACAGAGTTATGATCCTTGGGTTTTCAACCGAGACCCTCAAGATGGAATTCCTGAGCTCTCTCCTTAAGGGGTCCTTCCTGTTTGAGCCTGAAGTTGATGGAAACTTTAAGAAAAAAAAATATCGGTGAACACTTTTTTTTCTAAGATCCAGAGGGGACAGCACCATTCGTAGTTCTGGTTTGGCCTACAGCAGGAGCTATGGGAGAACACTGGGAATTGATGGCCCTCACCCCAAACTGGTTCCAGATAAAGTTGTGGGCCCAGAGGCTAGATCCCTAGTGATATCTAGAGAGTTGCATTCAAGTGTGGGGTGAATTCCTGCAATTTTGACTCCTTGGCCAGCTGTTTCCCTTTAGACACATTTGGTGGAGGCTTATTTGTCCTCGTCTAGGCTTGAATTATAATCTCCAAAGTCAAATGGATAAGTGAGATTATGCACACAAGATAGTTGGTCCCCCTCTCATGGTTCCATTATTGCCATTGCTGGACATTCCACTACATCATAAAGCTGTGGCAAAAAGGTAAGTGTTCAAACAACTTTATATAATGCCCATCCAGGAGATCTGTCTAGACCAGAAAGGGTTTAGGATGCTACTCCAGATGTTTTGGTACTCAAAACAAGGGGATGCCATGCCTATACTAGATCTCAACAGTGTGAGCATTTTAATCCCTAGAAAGTTATTTTGCTTGGTCACCGTGTAGTCTGTTCTTATGTGATTATCTAGAGGAGACTGGATGTGCTGTTTATCTCCAAGGCATACTTCCACAATAGTTACCAAGGAGTTTTCTCAAGGTAACTAAATGTTCTCTGCATTATATATACTTCCATAAAAATTGCAGTTGAGTTTTCAATGTTTTTCTTTTCGGGACAGTCATGACAATTTTAACTGTTTGAGCCTCACCTCTGCTCCCAGAGCGTTAAGAAAGTGCATGTTGGCTTTTGCAGTCCATCTCTGACTGCAGGGATCCAAGATCTCCCCTGGTAATAACAGAATATGCTATTATTCACTAGTGTAGGTGGAGGAGTCTCTGCTTTGGTTCACTGTTGAAGTGACATTGACACTTAAAATCTCACATTTTTCCAGTTTAGATTCTTACATTTAAGGGTGTTCTGGATGCAACCATGTGTTAAGCATTTTTGCCCTATGACAGACTGTTGTCTTTATAGCAGCTGGTAAAGGTCACACTTTCCCTAGACAGTACCTGCAGAGACTTGTATCAAGGATTTGGGACCTTTGGCTGCATCAGTTTTTATGGTACCTCATGACAGGTTCCACAAGAGTCCTCCGGTAAACACTTTGGATTCAGGTTTTGATGTTTAGCTTTTTTTTTTCAACCTGTCTGTGTAATCAGTGTTATCTGGTCACATTGCTGGATCCAGCAAATCTTCCTACAAGGAGGCCTTTCCAAAGCCAGACATCTGGTGGCATTTATCATGGAATTGGTAGGTGATAAGGGGGTGATATTTTAATGGATAGACCTTCCATTGAGCCATGAAAGCCATGGGAGTTTGTTTTATACATCACTGCCTTAGAAACAAAGGAATGCATTCTGCTCTTAAATTCAAAATCTCTCTTCAATAGAAAGTCCTTTCCATTTAGTCAGACAGTATGACTTCTGCCAGGTACAAGGAGGAAGTCTTTTTCTGTGTTTCAAGGTTAAGAATGTGACAGTGACGGTGAGTGATCATATCCTATAATTTCCAATCCTATCATTTCCTGTTGGAGCTGTGCGTTCCATACATGCCAGTTCAGTAGCAGATTGTTTCTGTGCTCCTTCCTAAGTGTTCACCCTTTTGTGCAATCTTTCTGCATCTCTGCCCAGCACAGTGTCTCAATTAGTTTTGCCCAATTGTGCCTTCTGAATGTTATGTAGAAGAGGCACTGGAGAGCAGATGGACAAATAGCCAGCCTGCTTATTACACGCCAGTTGCCTCTGACAGGTTTTCATCCAGAGGACCAGACTGCAAAAAACAAAGTTTGTGTAATGGCACTCTTTGGAAAAGGCAGAATGCATCTCCCTTCATTTCAGCCCTTCTTGTTTAGCAAACATCCATGACCACAGCTTTGTGGCTAGCGCACCCAGACCCTCAGTCCCTGAAGCTTATTGTTTGGTTTCTACATTTACAGTAATTGTCAAGGGTCCAAGCCTTGCAGCTCAGATATTTTCCCTTGACAAATTTGCTTAGTACCATCCACCCAAAAGACATGCTGTTACAAATTGATTGGTTTCTGTTTGAGCAGCCAGCATGACTGTGGAACATTTTTGTGCCCCCTTTCTATTAGTCTTCAGTTATTTTTCTGAAATTGTTGGTAGTGGTAGCGATTCTTCCAATATTTGTTTGGCATCTACCATTAACTTCTGTTGTCTGGATTGCATTTCACTTTCCAGTTTATGGCACCTGTTAAGAAGAGAATCCTAATCCTTGATGAGAAACTCATGTAATCGAGAAATTTATCTTTTTGACATTTGAACCTTCATCCTTAACTGAACTGAATGTACTGTCCTGGAAGATCCTATTTGGTGATGATTACTTCAGTTAAAATCTTGGTGGTGTAGACTACCTGCCCGTATCTGCTTTCATAAGGAAAAGAGGTCAATTAAAATTAATTTGTCCATTGTGGCCAGAGTTGCTACAAAGTCTGATTTAAGTCAGTGTACCAGTTTGCCTTTGTCATCCTATATATAGGATAACCAATTTAAAAATATTCACTTTGCAGATGTCAGCAGATAACTTGGATTTTGGATGAGTGCCTAACCTTTTTGCAGTAATGATTAGTGGTTTGTCTCCTTTGCCAAATTGAAATTGGTCAAGAAAGTTACTAGGAATACCCTTTCCAAATTGGTAGCCAACTATACTGTCTTTTATGAAAAACATGACGGACCTCTGCTTACACCCCCCCCCCCCCCCAATGGCTTACTGAGCAACCTCCATAGCCTTTTTTTGCAGGTCACCTTAGATGACAGTTGTGCAGTAGTAGTATACAAGACGGGTTTTGTTTCCAGGTCTTATTTTAAGGCTGCTGCTATAAGGTGCATGTTCCCATGAGAGTGGCCACTCTGGATAATTACCCAAGTACTCTTTGCTTGAAGGTATCAGAGATGGGCCACTTGGCAAGTAAAGCTGTATATTTAAATTCTAAATCTATTAGAAGGTGCATCATAAGCAAAAACCTCTCTCCATCCCTCCACTTTAAGTTATCTTTTCACTTCATGTCTCAGCTTTGTTGCTGAACTTGGAACTGGAGAGAGATGGCTCACAGTAAAGGGGGGAGGGTGTTTGCAGCCTGAAATGTTTATATGATGAGCATTCTTTTAACCCACAGCTTAAGTCCTGAAGATTACCATAGCTGGACCTTGTACATCTGTTATGGTAAGTGTAACTTTCATTTCGGGTAGCTACAGTCAGCTGTCCTGTACATGTGTGGAAGTGCCACCTGTGTGTCCTGAGTTGATATTGATCATGTTTTTGAATATGTACAAACATGTCATTTGTAGTTATGTGCAAGCTGTTCAGAATTGAAAAGGGTGTGCCCGTTGAATTTTCATCTGTATATTGTAACTGCATGAGAGCCCTGGTGATGTATTTACCGCAGTGTTGTGGTTTGCTTAGTGACCTGAGTGTGTATGAATGGCAGCATGCAAATGAGCCTCGTCAGGTGACCGTCACTAGTTTGTATACAGCAGTAGCTCACCACCAAGTATCTTAAGGGCAGTGTTGTAGCAGGAATTAAAATCACCATTACCTACCTTGACTGCATGCAGGCAAATACTTATTTCTGTTATAGTTGGCTGTTTACCAGAACTCGCATTGCAGCTGGAAAGTGCTTTTCTTGATGTTGATCTAGATTTTAAACCAAGTGATGCAGCGGTGCTCATTTCAAGTTCAGGTTCATGAAGTTGACTCCTGATGTTCTTTAGACACAGTTTTACTAAAATGTAAACTACAGTGTGGAAGAGACAGACTGTGGGACATTCAGGATTGTCCCGGGAAGTGTTCTTTCCATTGCTGTGAGGCAGTGATGACCTTCGTTAGAATTGCGTAGTATAAGGGTAGAAGTGAAGCCTTCATGCATAAAGAAATAGTATTAAGTATAGTGTATGTTTGTGTTTTGCACAAGCTTAGTGAGATGGACTGCTGTCTTCTAAACTGTGGTCATGGAAAACTATTGATCTGAAGTTGTTAATCTTCTTCCTATTTATCACTGATGGGTACGGTTCTGAGCCCTTGGAACCGAGTCGGCCTTATACCAAGTTTGCGTGCACCAAAAACTTTCGAGCTAAGCTGCTACCCTTAATGCCCTTTGCTCAGTTACCTCCGATCTCATTTGCCGCGCAGCCATATAGCAGTGTTTCACCGAGCTCTCTAGCTAAGTGATTTTTTTCTGATACATTTACAAATTTTTGTAAACATTTTTTCCTGTTTATAGTCTGTTTTTGATATCTATATTGTATTACCTCCAGCCACAGGTATCACTTTCTTAGCATTGTTGGTATTTTCTAACTTTCTACCCTTGTGGTATCTTGTTACCATTGTTGGTATTTCCTCTTTCTTCTTCATTTCCTCCACTTTCCTCACTCTCTCCCTTTTGCGTGAGTGTGTGTTCTGGGATGTCTGAAAAGAAGGGAACTAAGGGGTTTAAACACTGCCGTTCTTGCAGTGGTAAACTGCCGAATATTGACCTCCATGGAGAATGTGTATACTTTTTATGGGGTTCCGCATTTGTCAGCGAAACCCATGTGTTATATTTGTGCTAGCTTCAGTCAGCGGATGCTGAATGAACGTCGTAACAAGCTGATTTTGAAGGGCCTGCTGGCTCTGCCTTTTTCAGAGGCTATTTCTGCGATGGAGGTCTCATCCCCCTCCTTCTGTGAACAAGAAACGTCCTCGGTTGGACCCCTCTTCAGCAGCCGGTGACAGAGATAAGTCATAAATACAAGGCCCATATGGCCTCCTCAGAGCATCGTTCTGCCTTCTCTGTTCGGCTACTACATCGGCTCCGAGCTCGCCTCATCAACGCCCACCCTGGCACTGACGACTACGACGCCGTGTACTGCCTCGGTTCTGATCAGCTTATCTGTTTCTGTCACGGCACCGACATCGCCCATTTCTGCTCCGATATCGGTTCCGTTAACTACCTCAGAACCGTTTTTATCATCTGCCCCTGTTGTAACCCTGTTCACGGCTCCAACCATACTGTTGTTGCCGGTTTCGAAATTGGAATCATTGGTGCCGTTCTGTGATACAGACCCAATATTCGTCGACTGTGGACCTGTTTGCCAGACAAGACTGCAGCCCCTTTTTGGACTGGCCTGATTGCCCCTCCAGGAGCATCGGTGAGATCTACCAGGAACCTTTCCAGATTGGATGTGGTGCGCCTTTTTGACCAGCTGCTCCTCCCTTGGTTCTAAGGCTCATTTATCCAACTCTTTCTAGAGGACTCCCTTCCTCGACAACGACACTGTCTGAGGCCCCGAGACCCCTTTGGGTGTTGGTTCCATCAGAACCCACCCTTCCTCAATCTTATGCTTGGGGGGGGGGGTGAAACCTCTGGTTCCGGTCTCTGTTCCGACGGTATTGTCGGTCCCGACTTCAGATCAGAGCGTCACTACTGCTTCAAGTCTGCTTGAGGCTCTGTCCCTGGGGGCGGACCATCTGGAGTGGGGTGTGACGCCGGTTCTGATTTTGTCTTCAGTTCCGGGCTCCCACTCCTCTTCGGGCAGGCCCGCTTTCTGGGTGATAGAGAGGGTGCTTGCTTCTAGCAATCCTCCTCCGTTGGTTAGCCCCCCAGTTCCTTCTGAGCCGCAGCTGTCAAAGGCCACCCCCCCCCCGGGACTTAGAGAGCACAAGGCCCAGGAAACCCCTATCCAGGGTATTTCCCTTTCTGAGCCTTCTTCGGATGCTCCCACTAAAGAACCCCCTCGGAAACGGGTGTGTGTGAGGAAACACATGGACTCCCCAGAGGAGTCCCTCATGGAAGATACGGAGTACGATGATGGGGAAGGGTCCCCACGGTCACCCCCTGATGATGTCTCCTTCAGAGACATCATAGAGGTCTTGAAACAGAGGGGTGACTGGAAGTCCTCCAACCCTTCCCCAGAGGAATCCGTATTCCTGCAGGCCTTTCACTCTCGGCCCTCTACTTCTTGGGTGACCCCCCCCCCCCACCAGTGAGTTGGATAAACTCATCGTGCTATGGTAATGGAAGAACCCTGACTCTATTGAGGCCATTTGCAGGAGATCAGATAAGGTACTCTCCCCTCCAGAGGATCAACCCCATTGGTCTAGAGGTTTGCCAGTGGATGCTATGGTGGTGGTGGTAGCCACAAAAAAGGACTTTGCAGAAGAGAGTCCTGCTGTTCACCAGCCCAACAGAGTCCCGGGCAGTGGACAGGTTAGGGAAGCGAGTTTTTGCATCAGCAACCTTTGCAGTTAAGTCTCTGAACTTTTGTTACATTTTACGAGGCTCCTGAGAGATCTTATCTCCGAACTCTCCGGAACCCTCAATGGGCCAAGTATCAGATGGAGCACGAGATAAAGTTGCTTCCCAACTTGCCACCCTAGAATCAATATCCAATTCATCCATGAGGTTGCTGTCACACACAACCGAAGGAGCAGCTAGAGCTGATGGTGCAGGCGTAGTCATGAGATGCCACACCCGGTTGCACATTTGTGACCTCGCAGACTCTTTCAAGTCTTCCTTTTTAAATGTCCTTGGCCATCAGCTCTGTTCGGTGCTAAGGTCAAGGATACATTAGCCAGGTGCAAGCAAGACGGGAAGACGTTGTCTGCCATTGGCTTAGCTTTTCCAAACCTCAGCGTTCCTTCTCCAGGAATCAGAGGAGCGGGAAGATGTGGCACAAGAAGTCTCAAGGTCCTTTCCGAGACGCTAGTGGTGAGGACTCTTCCAGAAGCAGAGGGGGTTCCATTAATGGAGGACGTCCCTTTCGGGGCAGAGGGGGCCCCCGGAACCAGGGCTCCAGAGGATTTTTCTCAGGTGGACCATATCAACGCTCTTGAGGCACTGCCTGATTGCTTTTCTCCGGAAACAGTTGGGGCGCATTTTTCTCTGCACCAAGCTGCCTGGCTCTCCATTACAAATGATCAGTGGGTGCAGAAAATCATTACCAGAGGCTACCATATTCCCCTAATAGCATATCCAAGACCTCCGAAATCCCTTTCCGATGTTCCACCTAGTCAAAGGGAGGAGGCAGCTTCAAAAATACGAAAGCTATATCAAAAACGAGCCATCCAACAGGTCCTCCCAGATAAGTGCGGATCAGGGTTCTACTCAAGATTCTTTTTGGTGCCAAAGAAAACAGGGGACTGGAGGCCCATTCTGGATCTCATCCATCTAAACAAATTAGGTAGTTCAGACCAAATTCCACATGGTCACGATTCAAACCATCCTCCCCTTTCTGTGGGAGGGTGTGTGGATGTGCTCATTAGATCTCTGGGATGCATATTACCATATCAAGATGGACAAGCGCTTCAGGAGCCTCCTTCGCTTCTGGTTGGGAGCCAATCACTACCAATTCAGAGCCCTGCCTTTTGGTCTCTATGGCCCCCAGAGTGTTCACGAAATGCCTTGCAGTGGTGACAGCTCATCTGAAACTTCAGGGATTCCAGGTGTTTCTGTACCTAGACGATTGGCTTCTCTCCGTCCCCCACCAAGCATCTTCTGGTCAGGGCCCTCCGCTACCCCCTGGTTCTAGCAGAGTCTCCAGGCACCACCATACACTGGGAGAAATCCAACCTTCAACCCTCACAACAACTGGAATTCATAGGGGCAGTATTCAACACCCAGTCAAGCCTGATCTCACTTCCTGTCCACAGGCTTCAGAGACCAAGGGCACAAGTTCAAGTGATACTCTGTCGAAGAAAGGTGTCTGCAAGGGAAGCCTGCCAAGCCTTGGGATCTAAGGCTGCAGCCATCCCTGTAGTTCCGTTAGCCAGACTGCACATGAGATTACTACAGTGGCTCCTTCAGGCCCAGTGGATACCCAATCTTCACCCCTCTGAGTTCACAGATTCTCATCACCAACACTTGCAAGCTAGATCTCCTTTGGTGGATAAGTACGGACAAAAGTCTTTGGTGTCACCCCCGCCCGGTGCCACGGTGACCACGGATGCTTCCCTGATGGGGGTGGGAGGGCCACTTCCAGGGAAATTCAGTCCAAGGCACATGGTCCGATGTAGAGGTTAACTTGCATATCAGTGTCCTGGAGTTGAGTGGTGCTATTGGCATTTTCAAGCTTTTCATCCGCTCCTTCCATCTGGAACGATTGCTGTCCAGTCAGACAACATGTCCATGGTCTGGTACATGAACAGGGAGGGACCAAATCTTTACCCACTATGTTGTGAAGCCATGAGAATCTGGCAGTGGGCGATAGCTTCCAACTGCTTTCTGATCGCAACGCATATCCCGTGGAGCTCCAACGTGATTGCGGCAGGCTGAGCAGATGCATTCTTCATCCTCACGAGTGGTCTCTCAACCAGAGTGTGGCTGCGGAAATTTTCAGCCGTTGGGGCCAGCCATGCTGTGACCTTTTCGCCTCTCCTTCAAACACAAAGTGCAGCAGCTACTTTGCTCTCTTTCCCCCTCTCGGGGAGTCACTGAGACGCACTTTGATCCATGATTGTCACACGGGTCTCCTTTATGCTTATCCTCCGATTCCTCTAATTCCCCTTGTTCTAAGGAAAGCTATTTGGTTGAGAAGCAAAGTGATCCTCATTGCCCTGTTCTGGCCTCGTCAAGTGTGGTTTCCCTTCCTTTGACCTCATCTGTTACAACCGCCTTGGATCCTAGACACTCATCAGGGCATCATATCTCACCCACAAGGACGGACTCCCCCGAATCTGTCCGCTCTCAAGCTGACAGCTTGGTTTCTCCACTTCCATTAGTTGCCAGGCAGGAAACCCTCTCCTCATCTGTCCGTGATATTTATCTTGGCTTGTCATAAACCATCCACCAGGAAACTACAGGGACAAATGGAAAAGATTCTGTATTTGGTCACGTAATCAGAGGCTAGACCCGTTCTCAGCCCCCGTAGCCACTATTCTGCATTATCTGGCTGAACTGTTTGACAATGGGCCCTCAGCTTCCACCATTCGAGTCCATCTAGCAGCCGTTTCCAACTTCCATAACGGGTCTGATGGAGTGCCACTTATTTCCTCTCGCCTTTGCAAGACCTTCCTCAAGGGTATTTTCCACAGCAGGCCTCCCATTAGACAGCCGGTGGAGGCATGGAATCTGCCCTGGGTTTAGCAGTCTCTTTCTCTGCCCCCTTTTAAGCCGGCTGTGATATGTGATCTAAAATTCCTGACATGGAAATCCTTATTTCTGCTGGCTGTAACTTCAGCCAGAAGAATTTCTGAATTGCAAGCCTTATGTATCAAGAGCCCCTTATCTGATCTTTCATAAGGACAGAGTATCACTTCGTACTAACCCATCCTTTCTCCCCCAAGTGGTTTTTGATTTTTCGATTAACCAGTCCATTGAACTCCCTGTGTTCTTCCAAAATTACTCTAACAAGGGATAATACTGCCTACATTCCTTGGATGTTCATAGACAATTAAGTTTCTGTCTGAATGAACTAAATCCTTTCGAAAGTCGGACCAGCTTTTCATTTGCTTTGCGGGTCCTAGAATGGGAGGCGCAGTATCGAAAGTTACTTTGTCTAAATGGCTCAGGGATTGCATTGCCTTCACATATTCACTTACGGAGGCATCTAAGCCTGGCCATATCAAAGCTCACTCATCTAGGGCTACTGTAGCTTCTGTTGCCTTCCACTCTAGGGCCTCCATGGATGACATTTGTGCAGCTGCCATTTGGGCTAAGCCCCACACTTTTATCAAGCATTACAAATTGGATCTGATCTCCAGGGGAAGAGCGGCCTTTGGTTCAATGGTTCTCAGGAATGTTCTTCCATAAGGGCCACCCAGGTTCTCCAAGTAGCTGGGGACTCGGTCCCATCAGTGATGAATAGGAAGAAGATTAACAACTTCAGATAAAGAAGTTAGGTCTTACCATAATGTTCCATCTGAGTTGTTGATCATATTCCAGTCATCATCCTAAGGTTCCTGGCGGATATTCTGGGTCTTTGTGGTGTATTAGGGTGTCTGCGCAGAGATGGCCTCTGACTTATTTCTTATATGTTGCATGCAAACTCGATCTGAGGTAACTGAGCAGAGGGCATTGTGGGTAGCAGCTTAGCTCGAGAGTTTCTGATGCTCGCAAGCTTGGTATAAGGCTGACTCTGTTCTGAGGGCTCGGAACCGAACCCATCAGTGACGACTGGAAGATCATCAACAACTCAGATGGAACGTTATGGTAAGACATAACTTCTTTTTTTGAAATCCCAAATTCTGACATCTCGTATCTCATTTCTTGATGGCAGCAATTCGAAACAAAATTCATAATTCAAAGCAGGTTTTTGATGTATATTGATGTAGGTTAGGTAAAGCTTCACAGCTTTGCTTTCCTTTTAGATTTACCCTTGCATATAAATATTTCTCTTGTTGTTTTCTGTGTTACTCTACATATTTGAAATATTCGTTCATCTATGAAACAGCTAAAGTCTAAAGTGAGTAGGTCCAAGGTTGACTTCTAAATGCAAAAATAAAGAACACTGACCTTCATAATAACCCAAGATATGCAACTTTTCTCCAGCTACTTCTGCACTCTTACCTAGTTTGTAATCATTCTGTTTTCTTTTGCATACTGTTTAGTTTCTTGAACATGATTTTTTTGTACAGATTAAATGAATACGATAAGTTTGTTGTGGTTTGAGTAAAACTAAACATTTCTATAAAATTGCAGAAGAAGAAGAAAGCTTAATAATTGTGGAATTAAATATCATTTAGCTGTAGTTGTAACATGTTTATAGTAATTTAAATGCATGAAGTGATTAAAGGAGTAGAGCATTTGCTTAGCTGTTTTTGGCCATGTCTGACACACTCCTCCTGTGTAATACTATCAAGGCTGCACCCATGTCACCCACCCCCATTACCCTGCACACATTTATTCCCCCTTGCCCATCTGTATGACATTTCAACATTCAGGATCCCAGATGCTCCTTAATACCTTTTCCATGCCTTTCATTAACATACTGCTGGCGAGGACTTGGACATGACGCATCAACTTGTCCTTTAACAGAATGCTGTCCTAAAACATCATGCAATGCAGACTCGAGCAGTGTGATATTTTGCTGTTTCTACTTTTGCTTATTTCTTTTGGGAACCCTAACTTACACCTGCATCTCAAATAGTTGCTTGCATCATTTTGTAAGTAGGCCTGTCCAAAGAATAGTGATCATTTAAGTCCCATTTTATTATATAGCTTTTTGAGATGCATTCCATTTGTTTTGATGTTTGACCTACTGCCCTTCTACTACATCTGTTTAAAGTATAGGCTTTGTGACTAAGTGAGCTAGTGTTCCACTGTTTTCTAGGGTAAAGCTCTATGTCCTTTTAGGGTATAAGTCAACATCCCTATGATGGTTTCTCCTTCCGTAAAGAAGACTGTCTACTATAGGCCAACACAGATATTTGTAATGCTTGATACTCATACCATCTGTCCCACCGTCTGGATTTTGCTGTTCTTGAAGTTTCTGACTTTGCAAGAACAGGGTAGAAGGAGGTCAGTACATAATTTCAGGTATTGCACTTGTACCTTTTCTTTGTAAAATGCTTTTTAGAAAGCGCGTCATAGTTCAGATTTTATTTCTATTTAAGTAAGTTTATAGTAACTGTGTTTGTAAGGTTGCATTGAAATCTGTCATATTTGCTTTTCTTCAGCAAAGTTTACTGCTGCATGTCTCTATCAAAAGCACTCATTGTCAAGTGCAGATAAGTCGTATATATGCTTGTGTCCACAGAAAGTGAGAATTTCTTCCAATGCTGAAAATTTGTGTGTCATTCTGTGTGATTTAAAGGTGGTAAGGCAAATCAGGTGTTCAGATGGCATCATCTTTCAGATTTGTGATAGTGTAAGTGTATATATGTGTCTGTGTACAACACACACACACTCTCACTGTCTCTCACTCTCTCTGGGGTTGGTATATTGGTCAAGGTGTTTTCTCACAAACACGAAGCATATATTTTTTGAGTCTTACCTTTGAAAGGGAAATTGGCTAGGCTTAAAATGACCCACAGGGCAGCTAGCCTAGTACTAACCTATGAATCCTGTATTTTTTTTCCATAAGGCTAATATGTAGGGGTGGGATCAGTGGCAGGGTTGGCTGATTGCAAAAGTGTTTTTTTTTTTTTCTTTGGCATTCAATATAGTTTGGCCTTTTTTGGTTCTTAAGTGTTAAGCTAAGAAATTGAAAGCTAAGGAAGGTACGGTTTTCTCCTTTGTTGCCATATGTTTACTACCTGACTTAATTAATTTGTGAGACTTCTGCAGCATGAATCTTCAGATGGATCAAATGCCAAGTGAGCATTCAGTTCTGCTGTTCAGTTTGGTTTGTACTTTTGCAAACATTTGCAGTAGGATTGCACATTTAAGTAAAGCTGGTGAACTAGAATGCCATTTGCAAAGTTTCAGGCATATCAGATAAAAAAAATGAAATACGATTATCTGTAAACATCTGAGTTGCCGTGCCTCCTTTAAAAAAATAACTTGCTTTGTATTTTATCAGTTGTGATAAAGATTTACAAGTTTTGCCAGTCTGAAAGCAAGTACTCATTTTGCAGTTGCCTTGTGTGTTTGGAAAGAAAAATATTCATTTGATAAGCTTTTTTACACTTGTCTGACAGTTCATATATATATATATATATTACATACTCTGCTCTGATTGGTTGTTACAGCTTATCAGTGTAGGTTCCCCATACGGCTACGGGCGGGACCACCAGTCAGAGTTTCTGCTGATTGTGTCGAGGGAAGTGAAGGGGGAGGAGACCAGTTTCCAGAATCGCAGCAGTGAGGTGTGTCTCACAGTTCCCTCCAATTCCCCTCACACTGCTGTGCATGGCCTTTCTGTCTTCCCTGCTTCTCCATTGCTTGATACCTTTCATAATCATATGTCCGTGAGTTTTGTGTTTCACTTGTGTTTGAAGGCTGTGAAAAAATGCTGTGTTTCTGAAACTGTCCATATGCATGCACTACACAGCCCATTTTATATTCATTCTGACTAATGGATTAGAAAATATTTTTGTGGCTAATTAATGCATATGGATTTAATTTCAGTGCATCATTGTTACATATTTTGGATATATATATATATGTGTGTGTGTTTTGATTGGCATGGGACATCTTTCATGTGTATGCATTCCTTAATAAATCATAATTTTGTAGCTTTTAATACAAATCTGGGCATTTGTGACCCTTGTATTTGGCTTGTGCTGTATTTTGTGCTGTGTAATGTTTCTGTATTGATTGCATTGAGTTACTTAATCTGTATGTCTGTCATGATTAACATTTGTATGATGAAATGCTGAAAGTCCTGATAACTACCTCAGTCATGCATTCTGTAGTTGCCTTCAATAAAGTCTGTAATGGTTTTGTACATCAGGGAGTAAACTAGCCTCTTTCACTTGACTATCATTTTTCTGTTTACTTGCCATTTAGCTGGTTTGACTCATCGTTGATTGGAAGTGAAGGGCTAGATAGCAGTGTTTGTTTGTAACCTGATCTTATTAAAAATTTCAAAACAAAATTTAATAAAGATGTTTCTTGTTTAAAAAAGTGGCTTATGAAGTATTTTCAGTTGTACATATAGTGCCAAACCTGGCACAGTTACCTTTATTTCCCAGAAGTGTTTAGTAATGTTAGTGGTTACCTAACAGTGGCAAAAGCTGCATCGCCATCTGTCTGTGGGACAAAAGCATATTCCATAAAATTACTAGCCCAGTACTGGAAGCACTGGATCTTAGCTCATGCATGTTGTCTACTCTAAATCCATTTTTAATAGCTCCAGTCCTATGGTGCGTCACCATATAGGTGACACATCGCTCCAGTCACTGTTGAAAGGGATCTAGGAACTCTTGTTAATTCATTAACTGGCCCAAATGTTTCCACAGTTGTTTAGAAAGTCTTTTCTCTTGGTCGTCTAATTTCCAAAAGTATCTCCACTAGATCCAGAAAAGTCTCCTTTACTCGTATATCTACAGACCCATTATTGAATATGTAATGCATATTTTGGCATGTGTTTTGTCTAAACATACATCACTCAACTTGAGACGCCACAGATGTAACTAAAAAGCTCAGTGGGCTCAAATATCTTGGTTATCAGGACAGACTGGCAGTCGTTTCTCTGTATTCAGTCTCATACAGACTCTTCCTTGGAGATCTCTGACTAGTCTTTCTAGCCTTGAAAGATCCAACCCTCTTTGACTCAAGTGCTTCTTTGCAAAGCAGATGGTATCTCCAATATCTTTATCAAAAGATAAATAATGCATGGCATGATAGAGTTGTATTTCAACATATCCCTCACCTCAACAACAAACGTCTACTACATGTCAAGCAGAGTAGCACCCTTGCCACCTTTAAGGTAAACCTAGATAATTGGATGGGCATCCTCAGATTTCCCCCTATGCTTGCCCTTCTTTGAAGCTAGAGAACTACTGAATTAGAGGTGTTTGTCTACAGACTGATCTGCCTAGTACTACTTATAAAAAATCCCCCTATTTTTGGAAAGAGTACCCCACCCTATAGAAAATGGTTTACATTGCTGTAACTGGTAGTTTTGGATACACATTCCATAAAACACTCCTCTTGATTACTCCTTATCTTTGGCAGTGATGGAGCACAGTAGAATTTTCAATGTTTGTGCGGTAGAGTGGTTTAACAACTGGCAGTATGACATTTTGACAGTTTCTGGAGCTTGTAAAAGGGTTTGACATCCCCTTTAACCCACCCCCACCCACCTTCAGCGTAGAGTGTGAAGAACGGGAGGGAGGCTCCTTCTTACAGACATTACCAACAGAACAGTCAAAATAATGCCTAAGTGGGAATTTGCATCTGCCAAAATGTCTGTGTAATGTATTAACTTGTAATTAAAAACAACAGCAGACCAAACAAGAAACAACTTTGCTTGTGTAATCACAACACTTGCTTTTCCAGACCTGTATTTAAGGTGAGTCCAATGTTTTCTTTAATCTCTGATACTTCTCCCTTTCCTGTTTGCTTTAAACTATTGCATATGTCTTTCATTATTAGGTTTGATTTCTCTTTAGATGCAGTTAAGTTATTCCTCTCTCATTCCTTTTGCATTCCAGCAGTTTGCTACTTATACCCTGTGTTAGTTCGGATGATCAAACTTCTTAACCCTTCCTTGCACACTTTCTGGTAGTGAAGTGTTTGTCCTAAAGTGGGGTTACAGAAACTAATGCCCTGATCAGTTGCAGAAGAGCATGTCTTTTTTTTTACAGAAATCTTTAGCTCTGGATTCCATTGTTTGGACTGATCTTCCCATCAGTGATCATTTACTCCAGCAAAATTGTGATACTATAGCTGTAGCACTTCTAGGTATGTCTGTCTTTATCCAGTAGCACATTCCTTATCTTCAGAAAGTATCCCCTTGGAGACTTGGCAAAGACGGGTCCACCCTGTTACTGTCTTCAGCTGTCTCTCCCTCTTTTATCTGACTTACTAAGGTTTTATTGAAAGTGTTTCTTGTCAGCTGATATCACATTTCACAAGATTTAATCTGTAGCGTACAACAACATGACTTAAAAAAGCCATGGTATATTAACTGCTACTTTCTGCCTGACAGACCCATTACTCTTAACATCTCTTTTGGAAAATTGATAGTCTTTAGAGTCTTAAAAGGCTTTTAATTAAGTCGTTACACCTGTAGCACATTCTGGTGCGTTTCCTCTTAACAGCCATATCTCTTTATGATATTGTTTGGAACTGGCTTTCTTACTCAAGTGAGTCAAGTAGTAATAGGCAGGTTAGGTTGTGAGGAACAAAACACTTAAAATTGTTTAGGGTGCAGAGCAGTGAAGATAATTGATTGACCACTGTTAGTCACTTGTTTTATATTAATATTTTCATAAATAATATATAGGTACCGCAATACCTATACTTTTTTGATGTGTGGGTGTGAGCATATATATATGTCTATGCAAATGTGGATGTATAAATGTATATGTGATTGAGAATGTATATGAGAAAAAAATCATTTTAGTCATCTACTAATTGTTTGTTTTACTAGATGCATTACATGCTGTGTAATTTTTCATTTTTGTATTACTTTGATAAATTGTAACACCTAAATATGCCATTAAGAATGCTTAGAAATGTATAAATGCTAATAGTGTAACATGGAGCTTTTCTTCCCGGGCCTCTGCTGAAAATGGACCTGTGTCCAGTCGGACCCTTCCGGTTAACAAACGTAAAATAAAATAAATAAGTCATAGCCCAGGGCCATAATAGCCAAACTAATTATATACAAAAGTGCAAATATATATAAAATATATGACCGCATGTATGTCAATTGCAAACGTTTATGTAACTAAGTTATTCAATTACTGGCACAAGTAGAGAAACTAAAGTACCTTAAATCTCAGAAATGTGAATAACACCACACATTTCAACTTCCAGGGTACACAGCCTACAGAAATATCTAATGATAAAAAAAGAGGGAGAGTAACTATTTCCTACAGTCTAAACTGTATCCTAACCCACATCCGATGGCACTACTCACAACCACTGTAGGATATTCTGAATAACTCCATGTGTATATACTTAAAACCCGGAACATCAACAAAATTACTCCTTGTCATAATCTTGCTGCCGACAGCTGTACAGGATGGGTGCAATTTCTGAAACTGGTCCACTACGAGTAATTGTTGCATTTAATCAGCACATGATTATTCAAACCCAAGATGGTTAAAATCTTCTAGTCACTAGATGAACCTGCAAAATTCACACTATATGGGCTTTTTTGGGCTGATTTCTGTCCCTTTCAACTTTTTGGCTTAAAAACGCGTGTGTTTGCACATTTTTCACATCGTGCAGCACTACGAGGCTACAGTTAAACTATTCCAGGTGCCAGAAAATCTGCTCTTCAAATTTTCCCTTAAAACTAGCTGGTTTCTTAGTAGTAGCACTAAAATCTGAACCACTGTGACTAGCACTTGCTGTAGAACCTGCTGTAAAGCACTAGGAAGCCTGAACCTGATACAAGCACTCAGCTTTCCTTGTCAATAAGGAGAAATTAATCATAGGCACTAAACAGCCTACAATTGCAAAGTACCTTGCAAAGGTAAGGGAAAACAGCTCTTAAACCTTACAAAAAAGCACCTAAACAGGCATGTCCAATGGTCAGCTTCCGGTGGTTTCTCCTGTCCACCTGGTGAATCTGGGCATACTGGGGCAGTGCGACAACTGCCTCATGTACACAGACAATCCTCTCCTCCTACCACCCAACATTACAACCTGCGAGAGATGCACTTACATAGCCAGACTGGAAGCAAAGCTCTCTCCGGTCAAGACTGTGCTAGACAGTCAAGTGGAGAAGGCTAACACCTGCATTACACCTCTAGCAACTCTTAGCCCTTCAAAACCCACACCATCAACTCTCACACATAGCAACACTAAACCCACATATGTGGAGCCCCTTAACATTAACCTGCCCAAACAACAAGGACCTTCAAAGTCGAAATGCAAGCAAACACCAGTCACAACCAAAGTGACACATAGCTCACAACACCAGTGTGCCACCCAACAACAGCCCCTAAGGCAAGACAATGTACCCAACACTTAAGTCATGGGTGACTCTATAGTCAGGCACACTGATGTCCCACTCTCCAGGCTGAACAAGGAGAAAATTACAGTCAGCTGCCAGTCTGGTGGCAGGAAACGCCACATAACGCATACACTCAAGTCACTCCACAACAAGTACAAATATGACTGTCATTGTCCATGCTGGAGTAAATGACTTGAGACGTACCTCCCTGGACTACATGAAAAGAGACATGGAAGAGCTCTTGGATCATGTGACCCAGGCAGGTGTGACCCTAGCCCTGAGTAGCATCCTGCCTTCGCCCAGAATGATACCACAGTATAAGGACAAAATGATTAACTTCAACAATTGGCTAAGCTTCTGGTGTCATTCAAAGGGGATCCAGTATTTGTCTGCCTGGGAAGACATGATCAACAAACCACGATGCTTTGCCAGAGATGGTCTGTACCTGTCACCCCTGGGATTCAGGTTACTGGCTAAAGCTCTTGCCACCCCTATAGTGCCTTTTTAGGCAAGGTTCAAAGGATAAAACCACCACCGTAACAGATACAAGCATGCAAAATCTGAAGGTAATGCTACTCAATGCTAGAAGTCTAAACCTCAAAATGCACTCTCTCGAGGCACTCCTAAAAATGGAGAACATTGATATCTGTGCAGTGACTGAGACCTGGTTCAAGGCTCCAGAGAGCACCCCTGCAATACCAGGCTACAATTCTTACCACACTTTTCGGCCACAAAACCAAGACCGAAACACTAAAGGTGGCGGAGTGTCCATATTCACCAAGGATATTCACACCTCCAGGCTAGTTGCCCAACACAATGCATCTGAAATTCTCCAGGTGCAACTAACACTAGGTAAGACTACAATCCAAATTGTAACTTGCTACAGATCCCCCACCATACCCCACGATTCTCACTACACCTTCCTAAACATACTGGAAAATATTAAGATACAACCAAACATCCTAATACTAGGTGTTTTCAACTACCCTGCCATTAACTGGGAAAACTACTCTGGTACCAACTCCTTTTCCCAGCGGTTCTTGGAATTCGTAAATTCCACCACCCTGGATGAACTAATCCATTGTCCCACCAGGGGCTCCAATATCCTAGACCTGGTCATTACCAACATGGGAGATAGATGCTCCACACCAGTGGTCACCCCCTCATTGGTCAGGTCTGACCATAAGCAAATCACCCTTGACATCCACATCCTACTCCCACCCCCAGTAAGGAAACCTCTTTAAAAAACTTCTCCAAAGCCAATCATGCTGCTGAAGTCAGAAGTGACCATCTTCACAACACCCATGCAGACAGGATCTGGAAGTTCAACTGCAGAATCCTACACTAAGGCACTGTACGAGCACATCCACTCGTGCATGAATCGTGCCATCCCAAATAGAACCAAGATGCTCTTTTCCAAAAAAAGGAAGCCAATCTGGTGGTCCCCTGCTATAAACAAACTATACAACAGAAGGAAGAAACTGTTGCAGAAAAGAGGAAAATCCCAGGATGCAAAAAAATCCCTCACCAGCCTCGGTAAGAAGCTGAGATCCCTCATAAAATCCTCAAAAGTTAGTTACGAAAATAAAATTGCCAAAGATTCCAAAGACAACCACAAGGCATTCTATAGTTATGTCAAGAATCTAAATGGCAATGCTCAGATCTGCTCTGAACTACAACAGAATGGCATTAAATATACTGATCCCAAGGATACTGCCAGTATCCTGGCAGATCGATTTAGTGCCAACTTCACTCCCCTCTCGCCCCCTAAAGGGCCCATCTGAATACCAAATGATTGCCAAATTCCGATAATCACAGCCACACAGGTAGAAGCAGCACTCTCCAAAGCTAAGAATACAGCATCCATGGGACCAGATGACATCCCAGGCTGTGTACTCTATGAACTACAAAATTAACTGGCACCCCACCTAAGTGTCATGTTTAATCGTAGCCTCACAACAGGCTTCATGCCCACTGAGTGGAGGACAGCTACAGTTATCCCGCTCCACAAGGGAGGATCCACCTTGGATCCCAGGAACTACCGTCCCATCAGTCTGACAAGCTTGATCTGCAAGGGCATGGAACGCATTATCATGGAACTTATAAACAAAGACATTGGCAACCTCCAGACACTGGACCCCCACCCAGTTTGGGTTTGTGAATGGCCGATCTTGTCTCCTGAATCTGATTGACTTCTTCAAATCGGTCTCCAGAGCTGTGGACGAGGGTAAGGAGGTCCACACAGCCTATCTGGACCTCACCAAGGCCTTCAACACCATCCCCCACTCTGGAATCATAGATAAACTTACTAAGCTGGGCATAAATCCCTACGTCACTCGATGGGTTGCCAACTGGCTTACTGACAGAACCCAGACTGTAAAAGTAGCCGACTCCAAATCCAGCTCCAGACAAGTGGAGTACCTCAGGGTTCAGTCCTGGGACAACTGTTGTTTGGCATCTACTTCTCTGAAGTGCAGGCCAACATTAAGGGACTCTGGCTAACAAAGTTTGCAGATGACTGCAAACTGGGAGCCATTATTGAATCCCCAGATGATGTGGATATTCTACAAAAGGGCCTTACAGAAACAGATGCCTGGTGCCAGAGCCATGGGCTCAAACTTAATGCCAAGAAATGTATATTCATCCCCTTTGGAAAAAAACATGTACCCATGAACTACCACATAGGTGGCAGGACACTAAACATCAAAAGTGTGATGAGAGACTTAGGGACACAAGTGGACAGTGGTCTCACTTTCGATAACCACATCGCCACAACAGTCAGGAAATCTTTCTACGTGGCACAACTCATCGCTAAGGGCTTTTCATCCAGAAAAAAGGAGGTCATTGTCCCACTGTACTCATCCCTCATTAGACCCATTATAGAGTATAATGCCCCATTTGGTATGTACCTCACAAGACATCTGCAACAGCTGGAAAGGCCACAGAAATACCTCACTAAAAGAATCACAGGCCTAAAGCAGATGCCATATGCTGACCGTCTAAAAAAAAACTCCAGGTATACTCTGTGGCATATCGTCTACTCAGAGGCGATCTCTGCTTAACATACAAGGCCATGTCAAGCCCTGAGCTGTTGGACATGCTCCACTTAAAGAAATCCCAATCCCTCAGAGCCACACGCTCCAGGGATCTAAACCTCATCACAATGAACAAAACATGCTGGAGGGATAGGTTCCTGACCCCGACACTCCCAGTACATGTCAAGCAGAGCACCTCATTGGCCTTCTTCAAAAGGAACCTTGATGACTGGATGGGAGATAGGAAATTCACCCCGGGGATCATGTCAGTCGCCGTGCTAGGCAGGGGCCCAGAGAAGTAAATATTGTGGGGAAAAAATTCCAGGAAATTGTTATGGCTAGGCTTGCATAGGCCTTAGGGCCGATAGCCTAGTACCAACCTATGAACCTATATCTGTATGTGTGTGTTTGTGTTTATATAAAAATATATCCCCAGGAGATGAGTCCCCCTGCACCTTTCTCCCATTGTGGAGACAGGCGCCCACACCCCTGAACTTATATGTGTGTGCATGTGTATACCAACTCATGGTTCACACAAACTTGGAGAAGAGGGAGAAAATGAGGAAAGTATAACATTCCTCCTCTCAATCTTCTCCAAGGCCAGTCACTATGACAAGATGCTGGCAGTTTTCAAGGTTTAACATTCTGAGTATTAATCAGTTAGTCAGCTATATTGATCAAATAGTGAACTCCTGCTTAGACTTCAGTGTGCCGTGGAACTCACCAGTCAGGAAAATCCAGATTTTAACCCACAGTGTCTTCAGACACGCTACCAAAACCCTCTCCAGGCAAAGACATAAAACAGGGAATGTCAAAAGTCAACATCTGTGACTAAATAGTGGAGCCTGCTTTACTTCCCACTTAATGGTACCTTACCTGTCCAACCAACAACTGTGACCCCCCCGACCAAAAATATTTTTCTCAGAAACTTCAAGTTGCTGTACATAGAATGATTTAATGGCATCCAAAATAGCTACCAGTTTAACCTGTTTTATACAAGGAGAAAGTGTCATTTGTTCTGGACCTTGTCTGTTACAGAATAAGAAAAGATTCTATCTTAGATGAGCACACGTGTGCAAGAACTAATGGAACAGCAACAAAGCCTGGTTAGGCCACACAAAGCTACTAAACCCATCAACATTATAGCAATACAAGGACGCATGAAACGGATGTTAGACAGATGTAACAATCGAAGCAAAAGCAGCATGCCAGAAGAGAACCTAAACAAGCCATTAACTTTCTGGACATCAAAAATAAACTGCCAACCGGATCTTCCAACACATACTTTCTATAGAGAGTAAATTGCAGACCATTTCAGGCCAGATATTGACAGCACAAAAAACACAATTTTGGCATCCAACAGTCTCATCCAAGCAGCTGTCTGCAGCATTCCTTTTCCAACCAACTGATGTGATAGCTGTTGAGACTACTAAAGGAAATCAAGGGACACGTTTCTACTTCCTTAGCTGGATTACCACCAGTTTACCTAACGAAAACTGTGCAATACATACATTACCCAATAACCATGCTCATTAACAAGGAGCTTGCAAGGACAATTCCCCACTCCTTGGAAGTGCTCAAAATTAATATCTTTAAGAATGGCAAACTGTACCAAAGTATAGAACCATCAGCATTTTAAGCCCTTTATCCAGATTCCTGGAACAAATTGTTCACAAGTAACTCGCTCATTACATAGCAGCTACCAACATAGCTGTAACAATGCAACATGGATTCAGAAACTTGCCTAGGCACTTCAGTAATATTACTAACATTTGTACAAGAAGTAGCCATAAACTCTAAGAAACCGGCCTATTTGTGTATTTCAACAAAGCATTGGATGTAGTAAACCACCCATTACTTCTACACAGACTACAGGAATTGGGATGCAACATCAGTATTTTGGAGTGGCTCAGATCATACTTCAACAGAAAACATTGTCAGTTGGCGCAATGCTGTTGTGAACATCAACAGCATTGTAATTCCCCAAAAAGTTTGCCCTGGGTAGCCTTCGTTTCATCCCGTGTTTACCAGAAATTTACACCACGATACAAGTGGAACCACTGGTACACAGTAAGCTGACAAGTTGTCTGTCATCCACACTGCAGACAATGCCCATAAAATCAAGGACATACAAGAAGCTCTCAAAACATCATAGACGTGGCTTACTGAAAGACACTCAATACTAAATGGGGGGGGGGGCAAGGTATTGATCCTCAGCAGCAATACATGTAACATAAAAGAACAAACAGCTTTTCCCTTGATGGATGCATTTCTGCAGTTAGAACTGTGCAACACTAGAAATATTGTGGATTAAGTATTGATGGCAAACTCTTTCTGCCAGCACACTGTAATATAAAAACAGAACTCCACACAAGAAGATTGGAGCCCTCCATGGATAGAAACAGTCTACTGCTAACAGCATGAAAGAAAAGTGAATGGTTACTCTTAGCAAAAATCTGTGGAATCTCTGCCATGCGGAAAAACACAAATGCCACTAAACTGTAACAGCCTGCATCGAGAGAGGAAAATACATCACAGACAAGTCATCCTACTGACAACATTGCCTTTGCTTACAAAAAAACTCAATGGTTACAGAATAATGTACGTGCAAATGAAGACAGCTGGCACTGTAAACAGCAATCTGATGCAACTCTCTCAGAAGTAGCTAGATTATAAAATTTCTAGCAGACTGTCTTACTTAAAATTGAACTAGAGTTTTTTTTTCAATTTCTAGATCATTAGTTTCTGCTTTTGTGGTCTTCGTTTTAATCCTCAGGTGAGGGTGCTATATGCTGTCTGCTATTCCGTGGACAAAGAAGTGTTAGATTACTTTCTGCATAAATTGTCATCCACACTCCTTTAGTACTCTCTCAAATTAATTTGTAGAAAACCTTCAATCTTCATCAGCTGTAATTTACAAAAAGCCACTTTAATTTGTACCAACAGTATGTCACAAAGTCGTACAGATAGACGTTTAAACAACCAAAACTAAATTTTCTTTAATCTCTAAACCAGAAAAAGTAAATGCCAGCAAAAGAAGTAGAACTGCAAATAAAGATGAAAATGTCTGATGCAACTAAACTGAAACTTGAACAGAACTTTAGTATGGATGATTTGAAAGCTGCTGTCCATCCTATTAAAAACACAGTTGATAGTATTGTATACAGTTAGCAAGCATAAATGATTCCTTCTCTTGCGTATCTGCAAGAGTTGATACTTCAGAGAAAATAATCTTTATCTGTGAATATAAAATACTGGATTTGGGGAAAAAAGGCAATTTGACAGTCTAAAGTTATCGGTGATAAGCTATTGGATCTGGAGGCCTGTAGCCAAAGGAATGATTTCCTAATTCATGGCATGTCTGAATCCATTAGTCATCCAGAACTAAAAGCTGTGGTAGACATATTCTCTCATCTGTTACCTAATAAACAGGATGAACAGATCATAATTAAGTGAACCCACCTTGTACTTCATAAGATTTCCACAACAATCAGCAGCCAGACCAAAGTATGTTAAACTTCTGAACTACGAAGATTTACTTATAATGTGAGCATAAAAATATAAACATCGTTTTACTTGGCAGAATTACAAAATAACTACCTTTCAAGGCATTCTTTTGGTATACAAATTTCAGTAACAGAAACTTGCACCATACAGTGCCTGCCTAATCCAAAATAAAACTGAATTCATTTTGCAATTCCCTGTGAAATTAATCTTTGTAAGTGTAGTTAAATATCAAGTCTATTCAGGGGGTGAAGCCAAACATCTTTTCCAGTGGCGGTTTCATTTAAATGCTTCTTAATGTTCTAAAAATTATTCCTACCTTGCTTTGGTAGTACTGCTGGTAATGTATCTTGCGGTTTTGTAACATTTTTTGTATACTTTCATATTCTCATTTCATCAAGCTGTCACGCTAATTACCTACAATAGAGAGGTAGGTCAACACAGGATCCTTTATTTTTGAACATGAGCACTTTGGCCGTTTGTGTTCAAGTTTGTTGCAGAGATGCTGAACTACCATTACTTGAGAATTTGTTGTCAGAGGGACTTTATTACATGAAACACCGACTGGTATGGTAATCTTTTGATACCTTAACACTGTGTCTTCATTTGACTCTGTTTTGGAAAATTCTAACAGGAAATTTTGACATTTTTGGTTACAACTGAACAGTCATCAACATTCTACTTAATCCACTATATACTTGTTGATCACTACAGAACTCCTTTTATTCAACGTTTGAACTAAATGACTAATACTGTGGATCTAAACTGTGTAAAAGATATCTGGTTTTCTACCACACACATTTGATCTACTTGCACACAAACTGAAAGCATCATATTTTTTAATTGATTGTTTACTTTTTTCTTTAATTATAATCTAGTTGAATATTTCTTCACTTGATTATCGCAGTTTAGTAGTGTTGTAAAATTGTCACAGTTTACTAGTGTTGTAAAACCTTCTCAAATACCCATTGATGTATTGATTCTAATTACATAAACTCTGCTGGCATTATTTATCATTTTTACATTGTGCTAGTCAGGTGTACCATTTTAGCTGTCTGATTTACTCATATTACTGGTAATTGGAATTCCTTAACTTATGCTTGTCTTTTAGCATGACACAGTTGCACCTTCTTACATTCTTCTGGTTTAAATATGCTTTTTAACTATATTGACTGACTTGTACTGTGTTCTAATTTCATACTAAGCATTTGTTCATTATTATGAATTACCTTGCTAGATAATTGGTTATAAAAATAAGAACGTGTTAAGCAATGAACAATCTTTTTCATTCTTGTAAACTATACTTTTATTATCTTACATTAGGTACACTGTATATTCTATTCAATGTTATTACAGTTATAACTAGTTGCACTGAAGCAAATCTATTTTTACTGATGTCTTACAAATTCTTATTCTTATTTATGAGCTGCTGTTAGGGATTGGTGTTGAAATGTCTGCACTTGCCAGGACAGTTCTTTTTAATCATTTCTTTTTACTTGTTCACTTTTTTGCTTAGAGATGAGTTTTCTTATTGACTTACTACAATGTTACTTTTATTCCAGTTAATATCGTTAGCATTTCTTAGATTAGTAAGGTTGGGAATAGGCCTAGACAATTATGGAGAAGAGTAGTTTATCTACAGTTTCTTAAGATTTATCCTTTAAATTGTACGACGATGGTTATCAACTTAGTGCTACACTATAATTATTGCAGTTTAGCATATTGATCTAATTCAAGCCTTATTGCTTACTCACACGTGCTTATATTTCTTACCTCCTTTAACTTTGCCCCTGTTTAAACTATTTGTAGTATATGATTTAGACATAGGTGGGCTACAGCAATTATGTTTTTCCTACATGTATTAATGAAATCTGATGATCAGCTTATGTTTGTGTAGGGGGCATACATGTTAAACAGTGGGATAATATGAACAAGAAATGGGTCAAGAATATCATTAGCAGCTGGCAAGAATACCAATAATATTGTTGTGGCAGTTCTAGTCAAAAAATTTCAGGTAAGATAATATACTACGATAGCTACCTCAATAGCAGACGGTATATTTCTAAAGACCAATTAACTGACAAACCAGTCATTTTGCTAAACATTTACACCCCTTGTTGTAAGCAACAAGATTTCATTATATAATTGCATAATTTTTTATCTAAATTTAAGTCAGTAATACATCTTAGGAAGGGATTAGAACTTTGTTGTAGACCCTAAAATAGATGGAACTTGCCATACAAATTTCAATACACTAAATTCAGCTCTGGCCATTCTTGAGCTTAAAGAAAGCTACTCTTTATCTGATTCCAGTAGATATTTTGACCCACTTTACAAAAGTTACCTGTTCCCGTGTCATAAGACTTGGTCCGGAATTTACTTATTTCTAATTTCCAATTCCTTTTGGTGGGCAGTTAGTTCTTTTTATTCTTTTCTTTTACTTGTTCGCCATTATGGTTAGATATAAGATTTTTTATTGAGTTGCTACAATGTTACTTTTATTTCAGTTAGTTAATATTTGCGTTTCTTCGATTAGTAAGGTTGGGAATAAGCCCGGAGAATTGGGGAGAAAAGTAGTTTATCTGGAACATCTTGAGACTTATCTTTTAAACTGAAATACAACTTAGTAACTGAACAGCACTTTCTTGCAGATCACTTTAAAATTCAGTTATTAGACTTGAACAATATACATTCTACTGGTTAGCGGTCCTACCTTTTAACAATAGAAGGTTAGATTTAGAAATATTAAAAATGCTATCAAATTTTTATGACCCGTTTCAGCAATATATAAAAATATATATTCCATGGACAGCCTTGAAATCCAAATAAGAGGATTATTTAATTGGGAAAGCATCATATCACAAAGAGAAAAACAAGCCAACTGAAAATTCTCTCAAAAATGAATCAAAATGTGTAAAAAAAAAAAAAAAAAAAAAACTACAAAGTGTGTTAAATTGGAAC
The DNA here is from genome assembly GCF_019279795.1 of Protopterus annectens. Lineage (NCBI taxonomy): Eukaryota > Metazoa > Chordata > Ceratodontiformes > Protopteridae > Protopterus > Protopterus annectens. The sequence continues at coordinate 427,276,317 of NC_056746.1, forward strand.
AGCAAATAACATATACTCTGCATGAATTTAATTTGTTTTGTAAACCGTTGAAGTGGTACCAAAACAAAGTGTTGGCATGGTATGCAGAATGGACCCAAATACGCTTGAAATTTTTAGCAATATTATTAAAAATGCATAGTATTCATATGACTATGAAATTACTCATTATAGGTTTTTGTTGTTCTTTTGGCTTTTCCCGGTTAGGGGTCACCACAGCGGAATTCCTGTCCGCTAATGATTGGCAGTAGATTTTTTTTTACTGGTGCCAGCTCGACACCCAAACTTCAACGAAGGCACGCCCATCTTTCGAACACCACTCTACCGCGGGGAGGACATGCAGACTCCACACAGAAGGCGCTCCAGCCGAGAATCGAACGGGAGAACCTCTTGCTGTGAGGTAACAACACTACCACTGCACCACCGCGGCTTGAAATTACTCATTATAGGTAATAATAAATATACTTTGAACCAAGAAATTCTAAGTATTTTCAGTCATCATATGAACAGCTGTACAACAATCTGTCTACTAACAACAACTCTATAGAAATTAAACAGTATTTAGACCAGATTAAATTCCCTGCATTTAAACAAGATTATAAGATTCTATAATCAAACCGTATTAAATTGCAAGAAATATGACAATTTTAGATTTATAGTTAGACAAAGCACACAGTCCTGATGGATACTCTACTGAATTCTACTAAATGGCTTTATAGATATGGTGTACAAAATCCTTACTTTTTGATTACATAACTGGTATTACCAACCTTTATCTTAATCAGTCAAAAACAATATTAATTACCAAGCCAAATAAAGGCCCTGCTGGTATTTCTCATTATAGGCCAGTTGCTCTTATTTAGAAATAAAAGTTCTAGCTTCCATTTTTGCAGACTGACTTAATCATATCTTGCCATCAAGCCTGTCTAATGATCAGTCAGGTTCAGACAGACAACAGATGAAACTCTCACCTTAGATGCTTTATAGAATTTAAATTATCAAAATAAACTAAATATGTTTGTATTGTCAACAGATGTATCCAAAGCATTTGATAAGGTTAATAATCATTATGGAAAGGTTTGGTTTTCCTAATTTATTTTAAATTGTATAAATTTCTACATAATAGTCATACTATACAATTAATAGGTAACAGTCATTTCCCCACACACCATACATTGATAATGGTATAAAACGGGGTTGCCATCTTCACCACACTTTTATGTTTTGAACCATGTTTCATTTCTTTACTTCAAAATTAATTTTGTAATATACCTGTTTGTCTTGGTCATAGCATTCCATTTGCAGATGGTTTTAATCTACTTAAACCAACTATATACAGACCTTCCAAAGGTATTGCATACTGTGTGTACCTTTTCTAAGTGTGCCAATTATAAATTAAACCTAGACAAATATCTCTTCCCAATTAACCCCAATTTTAACCTTATAGATGTTTCTATAATAAAAGACGTCAAACTAACACAGTCCCCTGGCTACCTGGGCATCACATTCTCTCAGAATAACAAGATAAATTCTCAACTCAGTGTAACAAAATATTGGTTAACTGTACAAAACAATCGTCAAGGATGGCCTAAGATGAATTTTCCATTCCTTTCTCAGTCACAGTTGTTTTAATATTTTTTTTTTATCCTTTTTTTTCATCTTTGATTCCCTACCCAAGTTGTAATCGTAAAAAAATTTAATCAAATCCATTCCAGTGAAATGCATTTGAACCCCCTAAATCTGCAAGAATGGTGGTATGGGATTACCAGATAATTGTTTGCATTATTTAATTTTAAATACACAAAGACTATGGTTCACAATAAATCCAAATTTTGAAAATGGTTCCTGGTATCCTTCCTGGGTCTATTATTGGGTATAAATGTTTCAAAACATATTAAGTGCAGCCCTTTATCTCCACCCTTTTAAATTTCCTCAACTAGTAAAACATTGTAAAATTCACATTTTTTTCTTAAAGTACATTGCTTTCAAAAATTAACCATTTTGGGTTTAATCATTATATTATGAGTTATAACTATTCAACCACGACCCCAATATTTTATTAAATAGCAAAATTACACAATTCCCCCCTTTTAAAACATTTCTTAGTTTGGGAATTGTTTTCGCTAAGCACTGTCATTAGAGCAGATAAGAACATACCCAAAAGTTACTTAACTATAATCAGTTAGTAGTGCTTTTGGCTTTTCCCAGTTAGGGGTCGCCACAGCAGAACTCTGGTCTGTTAATGATTGGCAGCAGATTTTTACGGTGCCGAGGTGCCAGCTCGACGCCCAACCTTCAGTGAAGGCACGCCCATTCACGCATGTCTTTCGAACCCCACTGGACCGCAGGGAGGACATACAGACTCCACACAGAAGGCGCTCCAGCCAAGAATCGAATGGGAGAACCTCTTGCTGTGAGGCGACAACGCTACCGCTGCACCACTGTGGCTGTAATTAATGAATTGGTATATAGTATCAAAACTAAATGTACATGTAACTATGCCTGTTACAAAAATTTAATTCATACAAAGGTTATTAATGACCTTATTACAAAATAAACCTGTATCGAAAGCTTACAGGTTAGCAATTGATATAACCACATTTTTCGTGTTTTTACTATATTGTCTGGTTTTTACTCTACCCTTTCACAAGATAGTTATATTGACCAATCTGTAAAATGCTCCCTGAAATATATTCCCTTAAAAAATACATATTTCTCAATTTATGATTTTAAACAATGCTTGTCTTTTTCTAGTCTAAAAACCCAGTGAAGATTTTTTGAGTTTTGGTAAGAGTACATTTACCAAAAATTATGGATTGTTTTAATATCCAAGACGCAACATATTCCAGAAATAAAATCTATACCTTGGCAGTTTGCATTTTTCATATTCCTTCTTCCCATGATCATAGCAAAAAACGGGTCTATATTATGTGAACAAAAGTTCATATAATTGAATGCTGTAAACAGCAAAAATGTCGGAGTTCGAACCTTTTATTGTGGGGGCTGCGCCCCCACACCCCTCGCTAATTATATATATATCAACTCCAAGATCGCACTACAGTGAGAAAAGGGCAAATTTCCCGATCATCACTGTACCACGATCTCACAAAAAACACATCGATGAATTTTCGCATATACAGCCATTTGATATTTTGGACTTTTGTTCCAATAGGAACCAGCAAAAACTTGTTCATTTTAATCTCCTGTTTTTCCTCATTTAAATTGTATATTTCCTAAAATTGGGCACATTTTAAGTCTTGAGCTTGGACAAATTTTAATATGTCTACTAAATATACAAGTGCACTTAAAATTCTACATAAACACCACTCATACTAAAAAAATAACTTGAGTAATTGACAAATGTTATCAAAATAAATACTCCTTTGTAGTGGATTTCCTTTTCAGTTATTTTATATAAATAGATTAATGCATGTCCCAGTATGCTTTTTATATTAACTCTTCTGTTTTCGCCTTTAAACCACACTGAATATCTATTGCACATTTCTTTGTGTGTGTATATAGTGTTAATTTTAACAAATGCGTGTAATGTAGAGGTGAAGCAATTTGTTTTACCAAATTATTACTTTGTAATTGTACATATTGTATATAGTTCTGTACTTATTTGTAATGATGGTGATAGTGATTTTATAGTTGACTTAGTTGGATGTTATATTTGTATGATGATTTCATTGTTTATAAAATCAAGTACATGTATTTAAAAAAAAAGTTAATGAAATCTAGACCTCCCACCCCTTCTAAACTGTTATGACCCATGAAAATGCCTATTTTCTTAAAAAAACAACATTCTACTAGCCATAAACAAAAACAATACTAAATGTGGTAATTTCCCAAGTCCATGTCATGCTGAACAGTGGGATACATCAACACAAAGGTTGAACGCAGTCTATGCTATCATCTCTTTCAGATAAAAATGAAGAATGTTTTTCTCCAAGTCAGTGACATGACTAGCATCACTTGGTTCTCTTCCCTTTCTGTTTCTTACTAACAGATACAAATGTCTGAAAATGTTTGCCATCTGATGAGTAACTAAACAAGTTGTACACATCTGCACAGTTAACACTTATTAAACTCTTAATGTGAATGCCTCAACTCTTTCACTTGTATATTGGTACCTCTTATTGACTAGGTTTAAGTTACATGAATGGTATTTACCTGAGGAATGTCTTATAGTATAATAAAACAGGTCTCCAATGTACTATTTTGTTAACCAAATGTATTGTGTGCGCAAATCTTGTCAATTCTGTGATGTACTTTTTTAGCTAAATCAGAGTATGCTTTAACTAGTAGTAATGTATTGTTTCAAAATTATACTTGGGTCATGTAATTTGAGGACCCCCCCCAGGTTTTCTCTGAAAATGGTATTGATCCCAGTATGGCTTACCCAGTTAACTAAACATTTAAAAAAATGAGGGAGCTACTTTATTGAGGGGCATAGTCTGAAATATCACAGTGGAAGAAAAAAAAAATGCATCTTCTCAGCCAGTGTATAATGCATTGTACTAGCAGTATTGTTTGATGTCCTTTTCATATGCTGCAGTATTCATAACATGGGGGAGTCTACCTCCAGCTGACTCAAATGTCTGGCCAGTATACCAAAGTCTAAATGTCACTGCAAGATACATGCGACAGCACACATCACTTAGCGTACCTCGGGTATAAAGCAGACATCAGCACGTACCTACCTCGGAAATTTTCTGCCACCTGTCCGACTGCCAGCTCTGTTTTAAACTCACCAGAGAACTCACCTTGTGCTTCAGATAAGTATCCCATTGTTTTTTTTTTTTATTCCTTTTGGCTACTGTGTTGGCTTTTTCTTGAGAGTACATGTCAGCTAGGAAGAGCAAGTGTCACTGTGGAAGGCAGATTCCACGTAAAGACTCCCACGAGCTTTGCTTATTGCTTAGACTCAGAACAGGATCACACGTCC